>NC_092417.1:128199098-128499098 GCF_040894005.1 Engystomops pustulosus | reverse complement strand
TAGAATTGCGGAACATATATTAGGAGCATGCACCACTCCAATTTCTTCTCAAAATATGTTTCACACACGCAACATTTCATCTGTCTCCAAACACTGTAAAGACATTCATAATGGTGACACTTCATGCCTGACAGTTACACCTGTGGAAAGAGTCGCCTGCCCTAAAAGAGGCGGTGATTGGGTTAAAGCCCTCCGCAACAGAGAGGCTTACTGGATACTTACCATGAAAACCAGAAGTCCTCACGGTTTAAATCTTAAAAATGATTTAATGTATATGTATTGATATTATTCCTGACATTCTGGCATCTCTTATTGTGTTTTTGTCCTTTTCCTCTTCTTCCAATCGCAATTGGACGTAATCCATGACGTGTATGCCTCCCACTTCCGTTTCTTTATAAGTCTATCATTGTTACATTTAAATCTAGACTATGATTAAGAGCATGTTGTAGCTCGAAACGCGCCAGTTTTTCTTGCCTTGGTACCTTTTTTAATTTTTATACTGGATGAAATAAACGTGAAGTTTTATCCTACTATTGTCTGGACTCATACCTGCCTGGTTGCTGGATTAAAACATTTCCATTTGCTGCATTTGTTCCTGACTCGGCTCAGAACATCCGTGCACCGGCTCCTACAACTGTGGAACATTTTTTTCAACAAGACAAGGATAACTCATCCACTTCCTCTATCCAATGCTTCTTCAATTTACGTGGCATGACATCTATCTGAGATACCTGATTTTAAAGATCAACTTTCCACCATGCAGTTATTAGATCTACAAACTGTTCCCTTACAACCAGAAGAAACAAAATGTTAATCTGACATTATACACATACCTAATCCCAATTTTTATCCTATCCAATCGAGAGCCCCCATTATGGATAAATTCCAAAATGTTGGTTGAAAAAGAGCTAGCGGAATTATATGAAAATTCTTCAACCACTGTGAATAATAATAATGTATCACCAACAGAATTGAAAGCCATCAAAGATCTTAAAAACAACCCATACATCATTATCAGACAGTCGGATAAGGGTGGTTCTATCCTTGTCTTAGATAAGGAACTATATGCTCAAGAATGTAAAAAGTTGCTATATGACAGAGAAATATATGCACCATTGAAATCCGACCCAACAGCTGTTATTTCTATCAGATTGTCAAATCTATTATCAGAGGGCACGTCTTTGGGCATATTTAATGAAAAAATTAAGGATACATTTATTCCTAAATTTCCCAATACAGCAATCTTTTATGCGTTACCCAAGTACCATAAAGAGGTTTTCCCTCCACCTATGCGTCCTATCATATCTGGATCTGGCTCACTTTTAGAATCAACATCCACATGGCCAGATACGATACTTCAACCGCTGTTACCAGAACTCCAGCCTTCATCAAAGACTCTTTTGAAGTCCTCAAAACCATGGATTCTGTTGTTTTGAAAAATAACTTTTACTGGTTAACTTGCGATGTAGTTTCATTATATACCTGCATTCCCCATCACTTAGCCATTCAAGCCATAGAGCAGTGGTGGCGAACCTAGGGCACGCAGAGCCCTCTCTGCTGGCACGCATGCCATCATCCTCCACCGTGTGCAGAGGCCCGCAGGTCCACAGTTTAGAAGAACAGCATCTGCACCTTGCGCTCAGATGCAGCCCACAGCCGGGTGCAGGATGTCTGTGCTCCTGTCAGAGGAGCGCTGCTCTATAAGAAGATCCCAGTGCAGAGCTGGGAGCAGGAAGCAGCATGGAGAGCTTGTACCTCCCCCTCCTACTAGGAGACCTGAAGTGGAGCCAGGACAGAGAGAGAGGGGGATGCTGTGACCCGGAAAATCCAGAGGCTGCTGTGTGCCTTCCTCATAGATAACTGTAAGTTGTACAGTGTCTAAAATTTGTTTATACAGTTCATATACGTCTGTGTTGTGCACACTGTATGCATATATATATATATATATATATATATATATATATATATGTGTGTGCACTGTATATGTCTGTGTTGTGCACACTGTATATATATATGTGTGCACTGTATATGTCTGTGTTGTGCACACTGTATATATATGTGTGCACACTGTATATATGTGTGCACTGTATATGTCTGTTGTGCATACTGTATATATGTGTGTACTGTATATGTCTGTGTTATGCATACTAATAGTGGTGGTAAACATGTGGCAGTATTATTTGGCCCTTACGTAGGTTATATTGCTCTAAATTACCATGTTGGCACTTTGTGGTAGATAAGTGGGTTTTGGCTTGGAGTTTGGGCACTCGATCGCCATCACTGCCATAGAATATAATTTGGACAAGAACAGTTATTTTCCAAAATCTCAAATTTCTTACATTTTGGATGTGTTATTTCTGTTAACTAAAAACAATTTTTCCTTTGATCATGAATTTTTTTTTTACAGAAACAGGGTTGCCCCCATGGGCTCTAGGTTTTCTCAGTCTTTAGCTAATTTATTTATGTCATGGTTTGAAGAATATTTTGTTTTTGCGGATAACAATCCTTTTTCTCACTGCATTGAATACTATGGTCGTTTCATAGACGACTGCCTTATAATCTGGTCTGGCGAGAGAGACAACATATCTTCTTTCATGCAATATCTTAATAAAATGAATACAACATACGTTTCACCCACTCTCTCTCCCACCACTATTTCCTTTTTGGATTTATGTTTAAAGGAAACCTACCACTTCTGATGGTAGGTAGGAGATGTAAACACCGGGCACCAGCTCAGGGTGAGCTGGTGCCGGAGCTTACCTTAGCGAGTGTTTTAAACCGCTATATCACGGTTTAAACACATTTTGATTTACCTCTCCGAGGTAGCTTCGGCACCAGCTCACCCTGAGCTGGTGCCGAAGTGGTAGGTTTCCTTTAACAGCTGATACACAGAATCACAAGTAAATTTCAATCTATATCGCAAACCCACCTCTGGCAATACCCTTTTATATGCTACCAGCTGCCATCCCCCACATGAACATAGAAATCTGCCAAAAGGAGAGTTTATTTGGGCTAAACGTATCTGTACACAAGAGGATCAATATGAACTTACATCTGCTTTAATATCCCAGCGATTGGCTGAGAGAGGATACAATAAAACTCACATAAAACGTACTCGAAATTACTTACAACACAAGACTAGAGCTCAGTTACTTTACAAAGATCGTTTTTCAGCTACTACTAGAAAAACTAAACAAACTTTTTTTCAGAACGAAACGCAAAACTAATCACTTAAATGTTACAACTAACATGAAGAACAATGGGGTTCACTTACGAAGAGCCCGAGTCGCGTTTTCCCGACGTGTTACCCGAATATTTCCGATTTGCGCCGATTTCCCCTGTAGTGCCCCGGGATTTTGGCGCACGCGATCGGATTGTGGCGCATCGGCGCTGGCATGCACGCAACGGAAATCGGGGGTCGCTGAACGAAAACTGGATGGATTCGGAAAAACCGCCGCATAAAAAAAAAAAGGGTCGCGGAGCATTCCGGGCAACTTCAGCGCAGCAGCCCCTCCTTGTGGACGTCGGAGGAACTGCCTTAATGAATCCCGTCCGGACCCGAATCCACCACAGAGAACCTGCCGCTTGATCGCGAATGGCCCGGGTAAGTAAATATGCCCCAATGTGTCACGAGAAAAGAGTCTCAATCACCTGGATATATTAAAGCGTAACCAATTATCATGACACATTGCAGATTTGAAAAATCAAGTCTGTTCATTAATCTAAAAACTGGCGTCAGTGATAAGGGGTTAAATCTGCCCTGTGGTTATAAGTGGTAATAACCTTCAAATGCTTTAACATATCCAGGTAATTTTGAGGATTAGTGGAAAAATTTGGATGATGTTGTTTTCATTTAAGTATGAAAAAAATTTAAATTGGCAAAAAGTTTTACATTTTTTTTCTTTTCAGATAGTCATAGCACCCAAAACTTAATAACTAACATTTCCCTAAAGCAGTGATGGCGAACCTTTTAGAGACAGGGTGCCCAAACTTAAACCAAAACCTAATTATTTACCATCAAGTGCCAACTTGACAATTTAAACAGTAACTTATTGCTCTCTTTTGTTCCACAACAGTCAATCGTATCAGCCCCCTGAGGACACCAATACAGTTAAAAGCAGGAAGACAAATTCAGACATCATTGTAGCTTCCCTCCAGGGTCTCTCTGTACAGGAAGAATAGTAGGGCCAGTAGTAGGACCTCCAAAAATATTGTGGCCCTGTTCACACCTTCTTACTCCTCTTGCAGTTCCAATCAGTCAAGGATACGTTACCTTAAAAGAGTGCCAAGAGCTGCATCTCAATTGTCTAGGACTACAGGAAGTTTTAAGTCCTATCTGGTGAACTTTGTCCTGGGGCGACAGCCTGGGTGCCCACAGAAAGGTCCCAGAGTGCCACCTCTGGCACCCGTGCCATAGGTTCGCCATCACTGCCCTAAAGTATGCTTTATGTTGGCATGTTTTTTATGCATCCTCTCATTTTTCTAGGATGTTGTAGGACTTAAAATTGTGGGTGCAAATTTATTTTTATAAAAGTCGCCAAAATCCATATTTACAGGCATTTGTATATTCTGACAATTTATGGAGTTTTACCCTCTCAAAATTACTTAAAAACTGAGCAAACTACACTTCAATGTATGAGAAACCAACTTTAAAGCGGTTAAAACAAAGTGGAGGTTGAATTTGCAGTTTGTAATTTTTTTTAGACAAAACATTTTTTTTGGCACAAAAATGTAAAACACACAATGGATTAAATGTTGAAAAGCTACACAAAATGTGATACCCAATTTCTTCTGAGTATGCCTATGCCCTATATGTGCTGGTAAACTGCTTTATGGGCAAACGACAGGACATAGAAGGGAAGGAGCGCCACTCAGAGCAGATTTTCATTAATTTCAGGGTTTTTAGATTTTTTTTGTTAGCTGTACACCTTATAAAATAAGGTGTACTTATAATATCTTTAATCTATGGGTCACCATGGTTACCGCAATATCCCAACTATATAGCTTTTTTTATGGTTGACTTGTTTTGCAGAATATGAAACTCATTTGTTGAGAAATTATTTTGTTTTTTTAATAACCATGTTCGAAGAGAGGTAAATGTTGATTTTTGATCAGTTTTTATTGTTTTTCTTGTGAAGTTGATATTTTTCATTTTTTTTATTTTTACGGTGTTCACCATACGGTTTCAGTTCAGTTTTTATTTTAATGTATGGGTTGTTACGGACATGGCTGTAGTCATATATTTTATATGACAACTGGTGACATCTATTGCTTTGGTTAACAATGGGTGGTTATTTATGCCAACTTCAATGTTGTATTTGATGTGTAGATGAGAGCAGGAAAGATCAGATATTACATGTGCAAATCTTATCTGTAGACAAATCTTATTAATAGAGAGGAAGAATTAGGTGTCAGTTGACTTCTTACATGTTATTATACAAAGGAAGCCATCCTATCTAGTTTATTGCTATTGTCAGCGCAGAGACAAATGTCTATCCTGCCACACAACTAATCCTCTGGTTTTCAAAGAGAAGAAGTTTGTTCAGTTTTCACCATAATAACAATGCCCACTAATTAGCCAATTACAGCTGTGGGAACTTCAGTTATCTCCGTTTCAGCCAATAAGATATCTTCCACATGCTAGTTAATGGAAAATCTGTATAAAGTTAGGTACCGTATTTTTCGGACTATAAGGCGCACAAAAAATCCTTAGATTTTCTCAGAAATCAAAGGTGCGCCTTATAGTCCCGTGTGCCTTATATATGAATCTAGACATTTTAGCAGGCATTTATTGATTGTGTGCCTTATACTCTGGTGCGCCTTATAGTCCGAAAAATACTGTAGTTAGATATGAGGGTGGAAGGATACAGATGAATGGAGGTTGGGGAAGGATATAGATCAGCGATGGTGAACCTATGGCACACGTGCCACTTGAGGTACGCAGAGCCGTTCATCTGGGCACAGGCGTCTTTGCCTGTCCTGCTAAAGATATGTCTATGGAAGGACGAAACTAGACGCCGCTCCATGGACATCATTGCAGAGCCTCTGCGCATGCGCAGTTACTCAGCATTCGGCTGGGGAGCACTGAATGTTATTGTGGCTCCCATACAAGCCAATGCGGCCGGGAGAAGAGAGCAGTTTGATAAAGCAGACAGCTGCGGAACCCCTGAGTAAAGTAACGTAGGCAGGAAGGCACCAGTCATTTCTCTGCCGTCCCCCCTGCTAAAGCCGGGACTCATACAGAGGGCTGAGTCACCTGACCCGACCAGCCAACAGGAGAAGAGAGGGACAGGGCACAGAGGGAAGAGGAATCACTAGAGCCCGGGCTGCATGTAGCAGCTGCAGTATAGAAAGGTAACAAGTGACATACATAAAGTAAAGGATCAGCTCATTCTCCCCCCCTGACAAAGCTGCCTGTAAACAAGGCAGATCGATAAACTACATCATGCAGCTATTCATGCTACTACATCATGCAGCATATCTTTCCAGCTTTCTCCTATCTATCTCCTTTCCATCCATTATCCATCTCCTATCTATCATCTAACAATCTCATATTTACCTTTCCATCCATTATCCATCTCCCATCTATTATCGATTATATATCTGTCAATCTCATATCTTTATATCTACATCTACATTTGCATTTACAAATGGTCAAGGGCGGCATCTTGCCTGATCTACATTTCCAGTCAAATGGATACTTATTAGCAATCGCATCCAATGTTTGTTTGTTAGGAATCACATGTGTTTTGCTGGAAATGCATATGCGATCGACCAAGAACTGACCCCTGGCATTTGCATTGCAGTGCAAACACCACATGTGAACGCACACTGAGACTGCCTATCAAACTATTCTGTATATCAGAGCACACGGCCCTGTGACTGCTGCTGCTGCTATTTTACAGAGTGGAGGCTGCTGCTGCTATTTTACAGAGTGGAGGCTGCTGCTGCTGCTATTTTACAGAGTGGAGGCTGCTGCTGCTGCTATTTTACAGAGTGGAGGCTGCTGCTGCTGCTATTTTACAGAGTGGAGGCTGCTGCTGCTGCTATTTTACAGAGTGGAGGCTGCTGCTGCTGCTATTTTACAGAGTGGAGGCTGCTGCTGCTGCTATTTTACAGAGTGGAGGCTGCTGCTGCTGCTATTTTACAGAGTGGAGGCTGCTGCTGCTGCTATTTTACAGAGTGGAGGCTGCTGCTGCTGCTATTTTACAGAGTGGAGGCTGCTGCTGCTGCTATTTTACAGAGTGGAGGCTGCTGCTGCTGCTATTTTACAGAGTGGAGGCTGGGGCTGCTGCTGCTATTTTACAGAGTGGAGGCTGGGGCTGCTGCTGCTATTTTACAGAGTGGAGGCTGCGGCTGCTGCTGCTATTTTACAGAGTGGAGGCTGCTGCTATTTTACAGAGTGGAGGCTGCTGCTGCTGCTATTTTACAGAGTGGAGGCTGCTGCTGCTATTTTACAGAGTGGAGGCTGCTGCTGCTGCTATTTTACAGAGTGGAGGCTGCTGCTGCTGCTATTTTACAGAGTGGAGGCTGCTGCTGCTGCTATTTTACAGAGTGGAGGCTGCTGCTGCTGCTATTTTACAGAGTGGAGGCTGCTGCTGCTGCTATTTTACAGAGTGGAGGCTGCTGCTGCTGCTATTTTACAGAGTGGAGGCTGCTGCTGCTGCTATTTTACAGAGTGGAGGCTGCTGCTGCTGCTATTTTACAGAGTGGAGGCTGCTGCTGCTGCTATTTTACAGAGTGGAGGCTGCTGCTATTTTACAGAGTGGAGGCTGCTGCTATTTTACAGAGTGGAGGCTGCTGCTATTTTACAGAGTGGAGGCTGCTGCTATTTTACAGAGTGGAGGCTGCTGCTATTTTACAGAGTGGAGGCTGCTGCTATTTTACAGAGTGGAGGCTGCTGCTATTTTACAGAGTGGAGGCTGCTGCTGCTGCTATTTTACAGAGTGGAGGCTGCTGCTGCTGCTATTTTACAGAGTGGAGGCTGCTGCTGCTGCTATTTTACAGAGTGGAGGCTGCTGCTGCTGCTATTTTACAGAGTGGAGGCTGCTGCTGCTGCTATTTTACAGAGTGGAGGCTGCTGCTGCTGCTATTTTACAGAGTGGAGGCTGCTGCTGCTGCTATTTTACAGAGTGGAGGCTGCTGCTGCTGCTATTTTACAGAGTGGAGGCTGCTGCTGCTGCTATTTTACAGAGTGGAGGCTGCTGCTGCTGCTATTTTACAGAGTGGAGGCTGCTGCTGCTGCTATTTTACAGAGTGGAGGCTGCTGCTATTTTACAGAGTGGAGGCTGCTGCTGCTGCTATTTTACAGAGTGGAGGCTGCTGCTGCTGCTATTTTACAGAGTGGAGGCTGCTGCTGCTGCTATTTTACAGAGTGGAGGCTGCTGCTGCTGCTATTTTACAGAGTGGAGGCTGCTGCTGCTGCTATTTTACAGAGTGGAGGCTGCTGCTGCTGCTATTTTACAGAGTGGAGGCTGCTGCTATTTTACAGAGTGGAGGCTGCTGCTATATATTAATAATATATATTGTGCATATATATATATATATATATATATATATATATATATTATATTTTAATAAGAGAAGCTCCTGCTGGACACTAAGTATAAGGTGTACGAGTATGGTGCTGTGGGTATATGCATGTGTAACATATATGTGTATTTATATTGTATAATGTGACGGGGGAGGGGCAATGGCGATATTTTAGGTACAGTATATGGGGGCCCCGATCTGGAGTTTGCATCGTGGCCCACTGGTGTCTTGTTACGCCACTGGGATTGGGGTAACAGATAGGGGTCAGATGCTGGTTAGCAGCTGCAGGTGTACTTGAGCTCTGCCCCCAATCTTTCCGCTGAACAGTATACAACAGTTTTAGGCGAGCAGAGGACAGCAGCAGTACACTGCCAGGATTTTCTAACGTTTATTACACAAGTCCCGTGTTTTTTTTGTTTTTTTTGTGTTGGCACTTTGCTATAAGTAAGTTGGGTTTGGGTTGCATTTTGGGCACTCGGCCTCTAAAAGGTTTGCCATCACTGATATAGATGAATGGAGGTATGATCTGGGTATGATAGTACATTCATCTATATTGGCAAGCCAGAGCTATCATGGTTGTTATTAACATCATTGTCTACGTCTGGGGGTCTCTGGGCCTGAAATCCAATAAAGTCTCTGGAAGAAGAGCAGAGGTCGTCTATCCTGGATTAGTAACTGGTTGAGTGGAATAAAGTGGACTGACAATTTAAGATCATATAATTGTATGAGGATGTTATCACAACAGTGGCAATAGCCAATATCTACCTCATCCTGGCTGCCAAGCTTAAATTAAACCTCTAAACGCAATTCAAGTGCAAACTGTGAACAAAACCTGAGAATTACATTAGCCAGAAGTCCTCTTTGAAAGGTTTACGTACTCCAGGGGGCTGAAATAATAGTAAAAAAAAAAAATAGTTTTCAAAAAATATGAAAAAAAGAAACACCCACAGTCGCTGCTGGCAACGTTCGCAGGTGTTAACCATGTAAATACAGTAGACAGGCAGTATATGGTAGGATCAGACTAGAAAAGTTAAAAATATTTATTCCCCTTTTATAAAAATAAACAAGCAAAATAATAAACCTATTAGGTATTGCTGCATTCCAAAATGCCCGATCTAATAAAATATAAAAACAATTATTCCCTATGAATAATTCCCCTTACAGAAAATAGCACCAGAACGTCCATATAGCCATATTCAATAAAAATTTGAATAAAAAAAAGTGATCAAAAAGTCAAACTTTTATTGAAACATACAAAATACAATAAACATATCTGTCACAGGTAGGAAGCAATTGCATAGTGAATAAAAGAAGTGATTCACAACCCATAATTGTATGGCAAGTAGAATATCATATCATGTAGGTCAGAGACCAAGTACATAAAGCAATTACCGTATATACTCGAGTATAAGCCGACCAGAGTATAAGCCGAGACCCATAATTTTACCACCAAAAACTGGGAAAAACTATTGACTCGAGTATAAGCCGAGGGTGGGAAATGCATTCGTCAGACCCCCCCAGTATATAGTATAGTATACAGCTAGCCCAGCTTGCCCCCAGTGGTATACAGCCTGCCCCCAGTGGTATACAGCCTGCCCCCAGTGGTATACAGCCTGCCCCCAGTGGTATACAGCCTGCCCCCAGTATTAAAAAATTATAAACTTATATACTCACCCTCCGGTGGCCCCGATGTGCAGCGCAGCTCCTCCGATGTCCGCGCCGCTTGTCTTCAGGCTTCCGCGCCCGTCTTCTTTCTTCTGCTGGGCGCCGCAATTGCTCTCTCCCTGCCGGCGCCTAGTATGACGCGCCGCTGTTGACGTCATACTAGGCGCCGCCCAGGGGAAAGACATGGCGGCGCCCAGCAGAAGAAAGAAGACGGGCGCGGAAGCAAGAAGAGGAGCCGCGCAGACATCGGGGGAGCAGCGCTGCACATCGGGGCCACCGGAGGGTGAGTATATAAGATTATTTTTTAAGTATTTTTTACTTAAAGAATGTAAGTAAGTGACTCGAGTATAAGCTGAGGGGACATTTTTCAGCACAATTTGTATATACGTATATACAAATATATACGGTAACTCCTTAATGACGCAGCCTGTTTTTAAGTTAATGCTCAGATCTTTTTCTTAAAATTTGACCAGTTTCTCTTCCTGTAGTAATAACTTTTCAACACTTTAAGATATCCTTGTGTTTCCTCGTGAGGTATTGTAGTTTATGTTAGTATTATCATTTTGGTGATCAGTTTCTTTTTGGGGGGTAAAAAAAAAAAAATCAATAATTTAGGAAAAAATTTTTTTTTTTAAATTACATTTTTCAAATTTCAAATGTTATACTTTTTAGACAAAGACATACCACAATTTCTTGTAGAAATCTTTTCCCATTGGTCTTATTTTTATTTCCATAATTTGTTTTACATTTCCATTTTTTTTTACGGATCTGAGAAGGTTTCAGATTTTCAGGAGATTTGAAAAATGCTAAATTTTTAGTGACCAATTCAGTTTGGATGTGCCCTATAAAGGCTTATGTACTATATACCCCCACAAGTAACACCATTTTATGAACCTAACATCTCAAACTATTCAAATCAGCATTTGAGAAGTCTGTTAACCCTTTAAATCTTTCTCTGGAAGCAAACAAAAATGGATTAAAAATTTAGAAATTTCAATTTTTGAATAAGATTAGTTTCATTTAGCCCTAAAATGGACACATTCAGAAGGAATTTGAGGTAAATATACATCCCAAAATTTTTGCCCTGCTTCTTCCGAGTACGGCAAACCAGACATGTAGATGTCAACTGCTCTTTAGTCGTACAGTAATGTCCAGAACAGAGTTGGTACCATTTGGTTTTTTGAAGGCCAATTTGACTGCAAATGTTTTGTGGTGCCACAGTGTACTTGAAGAGCCCCTGAAGTAACAGTATAATAGAAAACTCCCAAAGATGTCACCATTTAGGAAACTAGACCCCTCAAAGAATTTATCTGGGGTTGGTGGTGAGCATTTTAACCCCCAACATGCTGGCCCAAAATTTAATGCAAAGTAAATGGTGCAGAGTAAAAAATGCGTTTTTATCTCAAAAATGTAATTTTACTGCCTAATATATTGTATCTTACCCATGCCACTTTAGACAAACACCCCAAAATCATTCTGCAGGTCGTCCCTAGTACGGCAATACCACACATGTGCCAAAAATTGACAGGCTGGGTACACAGCAGGAATGAGAAGGGAAGGAGCTAAATTTTGCTTTTGGAGCTCCATTTTCACCTGTCTGGATTTGGAGTGCCATGTCATGTTCGCAGGGCCCGTGAGGTACCAGTGCAATAGAACCCCTGAGAAATTATACCATTTTGGAAGCTACACCCCGCAAAGACTTATCCGGGGTTGGAGGTGAGCATTTTAACCACCAACATGCTGGCCAACATATAATGCAAAGTAAATGGTGCAGAGTAAAAAATGCATTTTTATCTCAAAAATGTAATTTTACTGCCTAATAGATTGTATCCCACCCATGCCACTTTAGACAAACACATTAAACACCAAACCAAGGGGTGTAGCACAGCCCAAGTGTATGCGAGCCAAATGCACAAAAAACAATATCAAACAAAACACGAGAAAAAGAATGCATCAAAAAGGCTCATAGGATAATGCAAAAACATATATCAAGTTCTATTAGTACATGACAGACAATTCACAACACTAGTTAAAAGCATTTAAAACACATAATATACAGACCAGAACATTGTACAGTAACCAGGTATTGGTACACTGTAACTGCCCACTGTCAATCACCAAGTAGTGATATTAAACCTCCCAAATGATTCTCAGCCTGGTCATAGCAATAAGTGAAAAAAGGTGCCAAGAATGCTAAATGCATAGAAAAAGGTCCACATATCTGTGTGTACACAAGGCTGAAAGTTTCCCACTCATGTAGTAATTCTGGGTCTAGAAGGTGCTAATCCAATGGTAAGCGTGACAAAAATATCAGAAAGGAGAATGAGAAGGGAATAACATGTTACCACAGAAGAACCAGCATACAGTGGGAGGAGGTTGATCGGGCTCCCACGTGTTTCGTCACCAAAAGGGCGACTTCCTCAGGGGTATAGAGCCCTAAACAAGCGTGTCTCACCTTATATACAGTCCCCATGTAGTTTGCCAACCTGACGGCGTCTTACCGGATCAACAGCGCATGACCGGAAGTTGGTCGGCGTATAGCGGAAGTAGCATAAATACATATCGCATGCGCATCCCCGGCCGGGGTAAAGATGTTTAGATGTTGCCTTAGCAACGACAAGGTATACAGGAGGGTCCGAGTATAACACCTTAGAACTATTACTACGTGAAGCCCAATGGATCTTTAGATTACAATGCCTTTCTCCCCAGGGCCTTAATGAAGAGCTTTTGTTTACAGGGTTCTATAAACAGAGATGGAAGCTGGTAACTCTTGAGAAGTTCTTGGATGACCGGTTATCTGGAAAGAATCTGAGATCTCCACTTCTTGCTCCATATAATATGGATAGCACATTAAATTTCACTACAACCATTTCATTCACAATTATAAAAATATTATTTATTTTACACACCCCTCTCACTCTCTCTTCCCACACCCCCTTGTTCTCCCATCCCCTTCTCCCTTTTCTTCTTCTTTTTCACTTCTCACGTATTAGCCACCCCTTTTTTGTAGTCTGGGCCCTTATGGCCCCTTATAGGCATGGACCCTTATGGTCCACACGTTATTGTCACACCCCATTGCACTATCCCCTTAATTGTTAGCAGATCACTCAGCCTCAGCAATACCACTGTACATGATTTATTATTCACTCTTCTGTTTCCCTTCATTCGTATATCCATATATATATATTTCCCTACATTTCCCTGTTGCATTGCCTCACAGCAGTTCTATAACTAACTTTCTTTATGAGCAGATTTCCTAGCACTGGGACGAGACTAGGGCCCCCTAGAACTATACATCTATGAAGCTCTGCTGCTTGGTTTCTTGATCCTTTGAGTTCGTGCTCTTACCTTCCACAAGGGTCCAGCGAGATCTAATCCTGAAGCCTGGTGTCCATTTCCTGGATGTCGTCACCACATCTTTATTATGATGATGCCCTTCGCTCTGGATTCAAAATGCCAGAAAGCTATGGCCACCAATGAATCCTGATTGTCTGTTCCCTCGGAATCCAAGAATATGGCCCCACCGGTGGCTAAGCCGTAAACAGGCTCCTGCTAAGCCAACCAACTACAAAATGATGCTCTATTGCCTGGTGTAATAGTAGAAAAATCTACCTTATGGAATTGCCCCAGAGTTGTATATTGCGGGACAATGACTATTATAAGTTTTGCTCATGGACTCTTTTGCTATAACCAAGGTTCTGGATTGTTGAACCCTCAGATATTAACTGTTCTGCCCTATCTTGGTCTGTTTGACCTTCTGGCCTCCAATCACTTTGTCTGCCTGTATAAAAACATCAAGTGTTTGAGATTCCTCTTGCCTTGTAAATTATTTCTCCATACTGTGATTTTTGTCTGTAGTTCCCTGTATGTGGTAATGTCACAACCAATATATCTCTACTCCCAACAATGTTACTGGGGTGAGTGCGATATTAAATTTACAATAGCTTGCATTTACTAAGCATTGTCATGGACATACCCCTTACTATTGATGTCTATATTATTATATGACAAGTGCACTATGACAGATAATAATTTCAGCAAGAGTACTATTAATGATCTGTTATGCATTTTAGTACCAATAGGGTTAAACTCATCCTTTTTCAGTTCTCGCCTTTTTGCCACCTGTATCAGACCACTTCTGTTTTTTTTTACATCTTATGTTATATGGCACCGTAATTACATATCTCTTTATACTCGGACCGTCCTGTATACCTTGTCGTTGCTAAGGCAACATCTAAACATCTTTACCCCGGCCGGGGATGCGCACGGCTATGTATTTAAGCTACTTCCGCTATACGCCGACCAACATCCGGTCAGGCGCCGTTGATCCGGTAAGATGCCGTCAGGTTGGCAAACTACATGGGGACTGTATATATGGTGAGACACGCTTGTTTAGGGCTCTATACCCCTGAGGAAGTCGCCCTTTTGGCGACAAAACGCGTGGGGAACCAGTTGCTTCAACTTCCTCCCACTGTATGCTGGTTCTTCTGTGGTAACATGTTATTCCCTTCTCATTCTCCTTTCTGAAATTTTTTTCACGCTTACCATTGGATTAGCACCTTCTAGACCCAGAATTACTACATGAGTGGGAAACTTTCAGCCTCGTGTACACACAGAATTGTGGACCTTTTTCTATGCATTTAGCATTCTTGGCACCTTTTTTCACTTATTGCTATGACCAGGCTGAGAATCATTTGGGAGGTTTAATATCACTACTTAGTGATTGACAGTGGGCAGTTACAGTGTACCAATACCTGGTCACTGTACAATTTTCTGGTCTGTATATTATGTGTTTTAAATGCTTTTAACTAGTGTTGTGAATTGTGTCATGTACTAATAAAACTTGATATATGTTTTTGCATTATCCTATGAGCATTTTTGATGCATTCTTTTTCTCGTGTTTGGTTTGACATTAGACAAACACCCCAAAAATCATTCTGCGGGTCGTCCCGAGTACGGCAATACCACACATGTGCCAAAAATTGACAGGCTGGGTACACAGCAGGAATGAGAAGGGAAGGAGCAAAATTTTGCTTTTGGAGCTCCATTTTCACCTGTCTGGATTTGGAGTGCCATGTCATGTTCGCAGGGCCCGTGAGGTACCAGTGCAATAGAACCCCTGAGAAATTATACCATTTTGGAAGCTACACCCCGCAAAGACTTATCCGGGGTTGGAGGTGAGCATTTTAACCACCAACATGCTGGCCAACATATAATGCAAAGTAAATGGTGCAGAGTAAAAAATGCATTTTTATCTCAAAAATGTAATTTTACTGCCTAATAGATTGTATCCCACCCATGCCACTTTAGACAAACACATTAAACACCAAACCAAGGGGTGTAGCACAGCCCAAGTGTATGCGAGCCAAATGCACAAAAAACAATATCAAACAAAACACGAGAAAAAGAATGCATCAAAAAGGCTCATAGGATAATGCAAAAACATATATCAAGTTCTATTAGTACATGACAGACAATTCACAACACTAGTTAAAAGCATTTAAAACACATAATATACAGACCAGAACATTGTACAGTAACCAGGTATTGGTACACTGTAACTGCCCACTGTCAATCACCAAGTAGTGATATTAAACCTCCCAAATGATTCTCAGCCTGGTCATAGCAATAAGTGAAAAAAGGTGCCAAGAATGCTAAATGCATAGAAAAAAGTCCACATATCTGTGTGTACACAAGACTGAAAGTTTCCCACTCGTGTAGTAATTCTGGGTCTAGAAGGTGTTAATCCAATGGTAAGCGTGACAAAATATCAGAAAGGAGAATGAGCAGGGAATAACATGTTACCACAGAAGAACCAGCATACAGTGGGAGGAGGTTGATCGGGCTCCCGCGCGTTTCGTCGCCAAAAGGGCGACTTCCTCAGGGGTATAGAGCCCTAAACAAGCGTGTCTCACCTTATATACAGTCCCCATGTAGTTTGCCCATGTAGGTTTAATATCACTACTTAGTGATTGACAGTGGGCAGTTACAGTGCACCAATACCTGGTCACTTTACAATGTTCTGGTCTGTATATTATGTGTTTTAAATGCTTTTAACTAGTGTTGTGAATTGTGTCATGTACTAATAAAACTTGATATATGTTTTTGCATTATCCTATGAGCATTTTTGATGCATTCTTTTTCTCGTGTTTGGTTTGACATTAGACAAACACCCCAAAAATCATTCTGCGGGTCGTCCCGAGTACGGCAATACCACACATGTTCCAAAAATTGACAGGCTGGGTACACAGCAGGGATGAGAAGGAAAGGAGCAAATCGTTGCTTTTGGAGCTCCATTTTCACCTGTCTGGATTTGGAGTGCCATGTCATGTTCGCAGGGCCCGTGAGGTACCAGTGCAATAGAAACCCCCGAGAAATTATACCATTTTGGAAACTAGACCCCTCAAAGAATTTATCTGGGGTTGTGTTGAGCATTTTAACCCCCAACATGATGGTCAAAATTTAATGCAAAGTAAATGGTGCATATTAAAAATTGCGTTTTTATCTCAAAAATTTCATTTTAGCACCTAATTTACTGTGTCCAACTCATGTCACTTCAGACAAACACCACAAAAATAATTCTTTGGGTTGTTCCGAGTACGGCAAAACCACACATGTGCCAAAAATTGACAGGCTGGGCACACGGCAGGGTTGAGAAGGGAAGGAGCGAAATTTTGCTTTTGGAGCACCCTTGTCACTAGACTGGTGTTGGGGTGCGCCAGTACAATGGAAACCCCCCAAGAAGTGACCCCATTTTAGGAAAGGGCACCCTTCAAAGAATTTATCTAGGGTTGTATGAACCTTTTCAACCCCTGAGATGCTGGTTCAAATGTAATACAAAATGATGGGGGCAGTGTAAAAATTGCATTGTTTTCTCAAATGTGCCAAAGTAGGAAGAAATGTATTCAGCCCAACTCATCCCAATGCCCCATGTTTAGCAATAAAAAATCTAGCTTTTGGAGCACCCGTTTCACTAGACTGGTGTTGGGGTGCCCCTGAGGAGGTACCAGTACAATAGAAACCCCCGTGTAGTGACCCCATTTTAGGAAAGAGCAACCCTCAAAAGAATTTATTTAGGGTTGTATGAGGATTTTAACCCATAAGATCCTGGCTCAAATGTAACACAAATTGAATGGTGTAGAGTAAAATTTGCTTTGCAATTTCTCTAAATTTGTAATTGTAGTGTCAAAAGTATTTTACCCAATTCATGCAACTGGAGTCAAACACCCCAAAAATCATCATGCAGGTTCTGCCGGATACATGCCAATAATCTACAAGATGGAGACACAGCAGGGCTCGGAAGAAAATGGCATTTGGAGTACCGACATTTACATTTTTTTTGTAGATGCCCTTTATCAGTACAGTAGGAACCCCTGAGAACTGACCCGATTTGAAAACTACATCCCTCCATGAATTAATCTAGGGGTGTAATGAGCATTTTAACCCCACAGGTGGACCCCAAGGATGATGCATAATGGATGGTGCACAGTACAAAATATCTATTATGTCATCTTGTGCCCAGCTCCTGCCACGGGAGACAAACACCCCAAGAATCATAAGATGCAACCTCTCTCTTGTCCTTGTACCTAGGCACTTCAGCACTACTACAAAAGCACCTTCTCGGGGGTTCATGAGGAAAAGGTGCACAAACAAAAACGTCCCCACTAGCAGACTCCATATCGGAGGCCATATAATTATATACCTCCAAGTCAGTGTATGACTTCTGGGACATGGTGGGGGTAGTACACAACCTACGCAGTGTGAGGGTCAAGATAATGATTATATGTCCATAATAATTATATGCTTTATGATTGTATACATGTGCCCTTTGCCCTACATTTTTGTACTCTGTTTGTTATGCAATACAGAGCTTTTCCCTTAAACCAGTTTTAACCAGACATGCAACTGTCAGCAAAAGTCTTATGATCAAAAAGCAGATGTTTGCTAAGAATAGCATCAGCATCCAGACTAGCGGTCGATTTACTGTAGACAACGATGATTTTGAGGACCAATCAGCAAGAGTCGGAGGCCACACCTATATACTAAGCTATAACCAATTATAATGATTCTAATGTATGGAACCACGCCTCTTTGTATGAATATAAAAAGTTATGTATCAGGAAATAAAGTTCAGTTCAGTTCTCTTTTCTGCATGGCAAGTTAAGAGCATGAGCTAAGGATAAAACAGAACTTCAGTCTTCTGTCTTTTCTTACCAAAAACGTGCACGCATGCTCAAATAATTTGGAGTGTCTGAGAGAAGAGTGTATTGGCGGTTTTGCGCTGCCCCGTCACCAGAACAACACAGAACTACGCCTGCTCCTCCACAGGACGCCTGCTCCTCCACAGGACGCCTGCTGTCATGCCATGCAAGTAGCGCTCGCATCCGATATATCGGATGCAGAGTGTGAACACGTTCAATTTTTTTGGTGTGTGAGTGTGATTTACTTTATGTCCCCCATGAGGTCATAAAAGACCCTAGGGGACATTTTCACTTTTTTTTTTTTACATTTTACTTTTTTTTTTTCTATTACAAGTTTTATCCTGTAACTGAAGCATCTATAAGAGCCTCAGTTACAGTGGAAATGCCCACCTGTCACTGGGGATCACAAGGATATATAGGTTTGAAAAACCCGGGTTGGTGTAAGATGCGCTGCCCCAATTAGGCTAAGTTCGACAAAAATAGTGGGGTTCAAGGTAATATTTATCTGAATGGTAAAAGGACTACGCGTTTCGGGGGTGGTCTACCCTCTTCCTCAGGTCCGTGACAAATACTAAACAGAATAACATAGTAAAAAGTATATATGTAAAACATGATTTGGAAAGAAATTTACATACATGTAGAAAAAGACATTTTTAAAATATGAAAATTCAATTTAAAAATTCAATTTTGAATTTAAAAATAGGGGTAGGTCTGTCGGGTACAGTCTTTGTGGTATATATAATAACATATAGTTAAAAGCATTTAAGAGAAAGCATTTGGTGAATATGATAAATGAATAAATAAATAAATAGATAATAGACAACACAAAATGATTTGTATTAAAATGTGGTTAGTAGATGTTAATTAATACACATAGTTATTATAAAAATGGATATAGATAGGGCAGATCAAGAATGGGGAAGTGATCCAGATGATAGTGGATGTAGAGAATGGGTAAATAATATGTAATGTTAATAGTAAATGACGTATGATGAATCAGTGAATAGTTTATGTAAATTGAAAGGAGAATTACCTTGAGCTCCAGGGTGCGATATTCAACCCAGGATAAGCACGGGACTGCTGATAGAGGATGAAAAGATGGTTTAGGAGATATGTTCCTGTGGTGGGAGCAATGTATAATGTACAGGAAAGCAGGAGTTGGGGGAACTCACTAGGTCCGCGGTGAAAGCTGTATTCCTGGTTTCGGCGCAAAGTGTGCGCCCAATGGGAACGGGAGCCCTTTAAATGTGCGGGAGTAATATTGAAACTGGGCGCATGCGCAGTAGGTGGTGAGATCGCTGCTGCGGTGGAGACGGGGGATGTATTGGATCGTTGAGGTGTGTTGCCACAGAGATGGTTACATTGTAACATCAATAGAATCTACAGACTGGGGCAAGTGTTTTGTAGATTGTGATCGTTTTGCGCTGGACGATATGAATGTAATATGTGTAATTGGAGATAATAGAGGGTATGATTGTACGGGTGAATGTAAGTGTGTATAGAGTTGAATGAGTGGTGTGTAGTGTGTTGTTATAGTGTGTGTGTATTTAAGTGAGTATGGGCGAGTGATGTGTGGAAAGGTATGGAAATGTATATGTATGTATAAATGTATGAATATTTTCGAGTGATGGTGTGTCCAGGGATCTGCTGGAAACGGAGGAAGAAATGTACATGATACACAGTTGGAAGGGTGAGTGGGACCGGAAGGGAAAGATATCAGAGAGGGTGTAATCTCTAGATGCAGTAGTTTAACCCCTTCCCGACGCGCGCCGTACTAGTACGGCGCACGCCGGGTCCCGGTGTATGGAGAGGGCTCGCGGGCCGTGTCCTCTCCATAGCCGGTAAGTCTTTGCTGCAAAGGCTTACCGGTAACACCCGCGATCGGTGCTAGCACCGATCGCGGGTGTTCTCACCTCGATCGCCGCCGGCAATGCTGCCGGCGGCTTCAAAGAGATGGCGCCGCATGGGCACCGCCATCTTGTTGTGGATCGCTGCTCCCCGATGACGTCACGGGGAGCGGCGATCCGTCGCCATGGTAACCTCGGGTGTTCTGAATACCCGAGGCTACTTCGTTTTAACCCATGCATGCTAATTGCACATTGTAATGCATGGGGAGTAAAATCCACATATACTGCCATACTGTAGTATGGCAGTATATGATAGGATCGATCAGACTACCTAGGAGTACCCTAGGGAGTCTGAAAAATAGTAAAAGTAAAAATAAAAAAAAAGTTTAAAAAAAAAAAATTATAATAAAAAAACCTAAAAATTCAAATCACCCCCCTTTCCCTAGAACTGATATAAAAATAAACAAACAGTAAAGATCATAAACACATTAGGTATCGCCGCGTCCGAAAATGCCCGATCTATCAAAATATGATAAAGTTTTTTCACTACGTTTAACCCCGTAACGGAAAATAGCGTCCAAAGTCGAAAATGCCATTTTGAAAAATATAAAAAAATTAATAAAAAGTGATCAAAAGGTCGCACAGTCCCAAAAATTATAGTAATGAAATGCCATCAAAATTCTCATAAAATGACACTATCCACAGCTCCGTAAACCAAAGTATGAAAAAGTTATTGGCCCCAGAAGATGGCAAAATAAAAAAAAAATATTTTGTACAGGAGGTTTTAATTTTTTTAAATGTATGAAAACATTATAAAACCTATACGAATTTGGTATCCACATGAATGTACCGACCCAAAGAATAAAGTAGACATGTCATTTGGGGCGCAGAGTGAAAGCTGTAAAATCCAAGCCCACAAGAAAACGTCACAAATGTGGTTTTTCACCATTTTCATTGCATTTGGAATTTTTTTCCCGCTTCCCAGTACACGCCATAGAATATTAAATACCGTCACTATGAAGTGCAATTTGTTACGCAGAAAATAAGCCATAACACAGCTCTTTATGTGGAAAAATAAAAAAGTTATAGATTTTTGAAGTTGGTGAGTGAAAAATGGAAGTGAAAAAACTAAAAAAGGCCAAGTCGTTAAGGGGTTAAAGATACAGATGAGTAGACATATAGTTATCTCTAGGTATAATAAATAATAAAAAAATAAATAAATAGGAACAAATGATGTAGTAATAAAAGAAATATAAATAAATAAATGAATAGATAGTAGTAAAGACTTAATGCAAGAGTTGGAACGGATTGTGGTTGATACAAATAAAAACAATTACTGTAATAACCATATACATGAATTAATTAATAAATAAATTGATTACCGGTAATAAAAAATGTATTGAAGAATTGTTGAAAGGGGTATGTGAATATATACGGATTCAGGTACGTTCGATTAGTTCATTCAGACCGCTGGGAGTCAAGGTATTCAGTTTAAAAATCCAGAAATTTTCTCTACGGACTAGTTGGTTAAACCTGTCTGGGTGCGAGGTAGGAATTTGTTCGATAGGAATAAGTTTCAATAGGGATGGATCTTTATTGTGATGGGATGTGAAATGACGGGATACGCTGTGTAAGGAATAATCACAGTTGATTTTGCTCCGGTGGGTATTGATGCGTTCCCTTAAACTCTGGGTAGTTCGCCCCACATATTGCAGGGAGCAGAGGCATTCAAGGACATAAATAACGTAATCTGAGCCACAGTTGATAAATGAATTAATCTTAAATGATTCTCCTGTGGATAAGGCTTTAAAATCTTGGGTCTTGTTGCACAAGATGTCACAGGTCTTGCATCTTTCCTTGATGCATTTATAGCAACCTTTCAGTTCTGGAAAAAAGGAGAGAGTGGGTTGCTTTTTTTCTTTACGGAGTCTTGTAGGAGCCAAAATATTTTTAAGGGTAGGGGCCCTTCTGAAAGCGAGATGTGGTTTGGATGGGAGTCATTCTGAAATGTATGGGTCTTTTTTGAGGATGTTCAAGTTTTGTGTCTAATAAAGTTGTGATCAGTGGTGTAGGTGGTGATGAAGTTGGACTTGTGTGAGGGGGCATGTGCTTTTTTTGTAGGGGGAATAAGGCAATCCTGTTGTGTAAGGCGGTTGACTTTCTGGTATGCGTTTTTTAGTAGTCCTGGTGGATAGCCTTTCTCTGTAAATCTATCCCTAAGAATTTTCGATTGTGCCTGAAAAGTTTTGTGGTCGGGTACAGTTTCGGCGGCTCCTTTTACATTTTGTAACCATTTCTTATGGCGTGAGCTTGAAAAATCTAAAAAGTTGTTGACGTCTACACTTTTAAAAAAGGTTTTGGTGGTTAGGTGAGAGTTTTGTTCGTCAACTGCTTTCCTGTACTTTATACATTGCTCCCACCACAGGAACATATCTCCTAAACCATCTTTTCATCCTCTATCAGCAGTCCCGTGCTTATCCTGGGTTGAATATCGCACCCTGGAGCTCAAGGTAATTCTCCTTTCAATTTACATAAACTATTCACTGATTCATCATACGTCATTTACTATTAACATTACATATTATTTACCCATTCTCTACATCCACTATCATCTGGATCACTTCCCCATTCTTGATCTGCCCTATCTATATCCATTTTTATAATAACTATGTGTATTAATTAACATCTACTAACCACATTTTAATACAAATCATTTTGTGTTGTCTATTATCTATTTATTTATTCATTTATCATATTCTCCAAATGCTTTCTCTTATATGCTTTTAACTATATGTTATTATATATACCACAAAGACTGTACCCGACAGACCTACCCCTATTTTTAAATTCAAAATTGAATTTTTAAATTGAATTTTCATATTTTAAAAATGTCTTTTTCTACATGTATGTAAATTTCTTTCCAAATCATGTTTTACATATATACTTTTTACTATGTTATTCTGTTTAGTATTTGTCACGG
The DNA here is from genome assembly GCF_040894005.1 of Engystomops pustulosus. NCBI lineage: Eukaryota > Metazoa > Chordata > Amphibia > Anura > Leptodactylidae > Engystomops > Engystomops pustulosus. Next base: position 128,475,873 of record NC_092417.1, on the reverse strand, counting down.
ACCTAAGGAAGGGGGTAGACCACCCCCGAAACGCGTAGTCCTTTTACCATTCAAATAAATATTACATTGAACCCCACTATTTTTGTCGAACTTAGCCTAATTGGGGCAGCGCGTCTTACACCAACCCGGGTTTTTCAAACCTATATATCCTTGTGATTCCCTATCCGGCACTACCACTGTACCGGACTCCGGGAAGACGCAGCATACCCTACCAACGAACATTGGAGATTAGATGGTACAACGAGTATCTGCTCTAGACGCATAAGACACAAAGTGTCTACAGGTGAGCAGACACCATTTACACTTCACCATACTCTCAAGTGACTTATTGCACTAGGGGCGCCGCCTGTGTCTCTTTTCTTTTTTTCACCTGTCACTGGGGACAGGTGATCAGAGCTGTACTGGGTCTAATTAAACCCAGCAGCTCTGATTAAGCCCTTTAGACCTGGTCAGTTGACCGCCGAGTCTATGGAGCCGATGGCCACGCCACTCAGCTCCTCTATGCATCGCGCTCATTTAGCGTAATGCAGGGAGGATCGGAGAAGGGAGAAGCGGTAACGAACCGCATCTCCCTTCTCCCTAGGGTCTCCGGGTGCCTCTGACACCTGCAGATCGGGTTCTGATGCCGCAATTAGCGCAGAAGCAGCAGAAACTGCAGCGACGTCTTTAGACCTGCGGACCTGCGCCCGCTGATGTCTAAAGTCAGCGGGCAAGCAGAGAGGAGTTAACAAACAAATTCTGGGCAAGGCCGTGTTGCCTCCAATAGACAATCATGTAACTAAGGAATAGGTAGGGTAGAACATTGGGTTGCAAAACGAAAAAGGTAGGGTTGGGTATTGGGTACAAGAACAGGATAGGTTAAGGAAGAAAAGAGTAAGAAGATTAAAAAAAAAAGTGCTGTATGAAGCAACCTTAGAGTATTGATCCAGACGTGACCCAGGTCGCAAAGGAGCGAGATTCCCATGAAGGTCACCAAAGAGAACCATGAAGCGTAAAACTGCTTGATTCTGTCATTGTCAATTGCCCTCAACTCCATTCTGAATATGTGATTCAGGGCAGCAACCCAGTCGGCTCTGGAAGGAGGGGCTGAGCATCTCCAGCAGCGAGGGATGATCTGATGAGTAGCTACAAGAAAATGTCTCAGTAGTCCCTTTTTAATTTTAGAGATAGGTCCTGAAAGAGCAGAGAGAAGGGCCTGTTCTGTAGTGAAGGTCACATGGGATTCGGTCAATGCATTGTATAACTGATTACTATTCTGCCACAGGGGGGTGATGAGAGGGCAGTTCCACCAAATATGTAGCATGGAGCCTATATCACTCTCGCAAAGCCAGCAGTGGTCCGAAATCGGAGGGACAATTTGTCTCAGTTTAACTGGGGTGCTGTACCATTGTGAGAGAATCTTAAAATTTTGTTCCTGGAGTCTACAGGATGATGAGAGAACATAAGTCAAGGAGAATGCACTAGACCATTGCTCCGTGGTTAGTTCTTTACCCAGTGCCGTTTCCCAGGCCCTGGCATAATGTGGTTTTAAGTACCCTAGCCAAAAATAAACCGTACAAAAGTGATACGGTTTGAGTGAACTGAGTGTTAGTGAGGCATAATTCTTCAAATGTAGTGAGGGTGGATGTAAGAGTTGGCATGGTTGCCAGAGAGGATACAAAATGTCTCAGTTGTAGATAGCCAAGCCAAGAACCTGATGTATTCCCAGTGCCAATATCCATTAGGGGCATAGTCCATTCTCATGTTCCACGTCTCTGATTCTAGGAAATACACTATCTATCCCCAAGAGGGAGCAGGCGCTGAGCCCTGGAGCGAATTGTAGTTGCAGACACTATTTGTAGTTTAAATGCAAACTTTCTCCAAGCCTGTAGGATACCCTTCAGGGCAAATGACAACTGAATGGATTGTAAAGTAATGGATTATGGCAACCAGAAAAAAAAACAACACATGTGGGGACGAAAGCTCCATTTTTGAGCTGACCCATAGCTTTTTTGCTTTGTGGTGGAAAAGATCCAACACACAGGTGCTTATAGCTGCAATCTTTTTTAATTAAGATAATTGGGAAAAGCGGACAAAAACGCCACATGTAAAACCACCCTTAGACTGGTTTTACACTTTTTGAGACTTTTGATGACGTCTCCAATGCTACCATTTTTGGGAGTGTGAAAGAAGTTGATTTCTTTATTTCGGGTGCATAGTACAGGGAGGAGCGGGACCGTGGCGACGAGTCGTTTCGCGCCTACTGGCGCATCATCAAGCCAATGACGTCACTCACCCGCGCCGCGCCTTTTATATGCGCGGTTGCCGGTGAGTGTCGCCATGGGAACAGTATACAAATAACAAGGAACATGCGTGAAAACATGGTGAGTATAAAAACAATAATACGAAAGTTTATTTTTTAAAAACATAACAGGATATTGTGCATGTATATTCATGCTGATAAGAGGCACAGAAAATCGTAATCATCTTTTGCTAATGAGCGTGATTTAACATTTTTTATGTCTGCACTCGGACATTGATCTAATTAGATCTGGCAGAAGCAATTTAATTTTTTAGGAGGGTATATAAACATTATAGAAGATCATTTTATAGGAACACACTATAGTCATTTATTTCATTCAATCCTAGAGCGCCAGTGGCGTTAAAGGCAATTATCTGCCTACTTTCCTCTCTCAATAGACTTAAGTTCCTGTTTCCTCCGGAGGGGTTAATTATAACCTGTGTGATGCCTGCAAATTTTAAAGTTTCAGGGTTGCCATCATGACACTTTCTGACATGCTCTATGAGTCGAGAACAACCATTCCCTGTAGTGATTGACTTAAGTGCTCTCTAAATCTAATATACAGTTTACGTGTAGTTTTTCCAATGTAAAACCGTTTACACGGACAAAAAATGAGATAAACAATGTATGTAGATTTGCATGTAATGAAGGAATCAACCCTCTGGGATATACCTCCAAATTCTATTGATTTTAACTGACTGTTGAAAGTACAAAATTTGCATGAGCCCCATTTATGGTTGCCTTTTGGGATACTTTTTTCTAACCATGTTGGTTGTATGGTGGAAAATCTACTTTTGACCAATGCTTGCTTAATCGTGGGGCAACGTCTAAATGCTACGGGATGTGTGGATGTAATATCCTGAAGTTGAGGATCTTGTCTTAAAATGTTCCAATTTTTTCGGATCGCCTGTCGTATAATACCCTCACATGGACTATATTCAAAGGAAAAGGCAAATTTTTTCTCGTCTTTTTGATTTTTTTGGTGATCACTGTTTTTTCTCCGTCCCCTTCCATCAGACAATACGGCTTCCTGGGAAAGATTGCTAACCTTTTGATATGCTTCTTTTAACACTTCACTGGGTTATCCTCTAACAAACGTTTAGTTAGATCTTTTGCCTGATTGATAAATTGTATATCCGTGCTATTAATTTTTCTAAGACGGAGGAACTGACTATATGGAAGGCTAGTTTTTGTGTGGATGGGGTGAAAACTGTTGAAGTGTAGCATGGAGTTGGTGGCCGTGGTTTTTCTAAAGGCGGATGTACATAGCTCCTCTCCCATCTCTTTGACTTTTACATCTAAGAAGTCTAGTTCTTTTTCTCCATATACAGCTGTAAATTGCATATTCATTTGATTAGTGGTATTCAGATATTCGACAAAACTAAAAAATTGGGTACGGGTGCCTTCCCATACTATAAAGATATCGTCCACATATCGTAAAAATACCTTCGTGTTCGTGACAAATGGGTTGTCCAGAGAAAAGACACAGCGGCTTTCAAAACGAGCCAAAAATAAGTTGGCAGAGGTACAAGCAACAGGAGTACCCATAGCTGTGCCCGTTCTCTGGACAAACCATCTGTCATTGAACACGAAGGCATTATGGGACAACAAATCGCAAACTGGAACACACAAAATCAATATATTGTGGGCTTTTTTGAGCATTTGTAAGTATATCATGAATGCACTGTACTCCCAATTCTTGGGGAATGCGGGTATACAAACTTTCAACGTCAATAGACGCCAGTGTGTATGTATTGCTCCAGGGTGAGTGACGTCATTGGCTTGATGATGCGGCAGTAGGCGCGAAACGACTCGTCGCCACGGTCCCGCTCCTCCCTGTACTATGCACCCGAAATAAAGAAATCAACTTCTTTCACAGCAATGGTGAGTGCCGCTCTCTTTTCTTGTCGCACCTGAATATCTATTGGACTTTTGTCTACTTAGCTGAGCGCCACCAGCAGTGTTAATGATTATAAAGATTGTATCATCGGAGTCCGCTACAGTGATATAACGGTGCCGTAGGATTGACATGCACCACGATCAGTGAAATTGGATTGTGCCGAGCGCTATCTTCTACTATTTTGTATATTTTTGGGAGTGTGCAACCTGTTCATCACTTTTTATTTTTCATTTTCAACTGAGCGCCATTTTCGACTGAGCGCTGTTTTTCATTACGGGGCGTTTTACGGGCAGTGGAAATCTGTTATTATATTTTGATAGAGCAGGCATTTTCGGACGCAGCGTTTATGATTTTTACTGTTTATTTCTTTTTTTTTTTTTTTTTTTTTAAATCTGAGAAACTTTATTAAAGCAGATAATGATAATAAAGCAGCAAATGTGAAAGGCGCCTTTTCGTTAAGAAGTGCAACCCCTCCTCTATTTTCTCTCCACTCCTGGTTTGGGCATAAAAAAACTGAACGTGTTGATGCACCCTCAGGCATTACCTTAACCCCTAAGCGCTCTGCACCGTACTTGGACTGGGCTGGCTGGGATGCGGCTTTGCACTGAAGGCGAGCTGGCATCATGGGTGCGGAGTGTCAGCAGTAATCTATCGCTGACAACCCCGGGTAAGACTCGTGGCCGGAGTGGGCTCCGATCGCGGGTGTTTAACCCGTTAAATGTCACGGTTTCCATGACTGGGCCATTTAACTTGCCTTCGAGGGAGGGAGGGGGGGGGGGGTGTTTCTCCCACGATCGACACCTCGAGCAGTTTTCGGGGGGCCCTGTTCGTTGCTATGGTAGCCCCGGGGTCCGATAAGTACCCCAGAGCTGCCTGCTGGCACTGTCTGAAAGATGGCTTCTATGACCTCATCTTGAAGGCACAGTGTCAACCTATGCATCAGCACAGCAGGATATTATCATGAACAAGAAATCAGATGATTCATTCCAGTGGTGGAAATAGTAAAAAAAATGTTTTTCCATAAAAAATTAAATGTACACAAGCCCCATAACATCTAAAGAGACACATAACACTAAAACAAAGTCATAACACAAACCTCACATATATAGTATCACCGCGTCTGTAACAACCCGTAGAATAAAATTAAATAATTATTGAACCCATAAGATGAACGCCATAAATAAACTTTTATTAACGGTTAACTATTAACGATTTTTACCTATTTAAAAATGCAATAAAAAGTGATCAACTAAACATATGTACTCCAGAATGATACTGTTGCAAAGTACATGTCCAGCAAAAAAAGAAGCCATCAACCAGCTTTGTAGGCAAAAAAGTACAAATGTTATGCCACTTGGAAGACTGTGATGCAAAAATGATAGCTTTTTACCCTCATTAGGGTTTTATTTGGCAAATTTAGTTAAACATAAGAAATAAATATTCAAGTCTGGTATCCCCATAATTGTATCAACCCATGGAATAAAGATAACATGATTATTAGGCTATATGGTGAACACGAAAATAAAAAAAAAAAAGGAAAAAATCCAGTACAGAATTGATGCTTTTCTACTCCTGACCTCAAAAGAAAGTTCCTAAATTTTCAACAAATGGGGATACCAACACTGGAAAAAGCATCTCGTCCTGCAAAAAAAATGCTGTCACATGACCCCAATAACGAAAAACCAAAAATATTATAGCCTACAAAAAGGGGCCAATGTAGAAACTACAATCCTAGCAGCTGCAGGGTGCTCTTCCCCTTCTGCGCCTCGCTGTGCGCCCCTACAACAAGTAACGGCCACAAGGGGGGGGGGGGGGGTCTCTGTACTCGGGAGAAATTGCATAACAATTGTAAGATGCGTTTTCTCTTTTATCTATCTTTTGTAAATGTGTAAATTTTAGGGCTAAATGAAGGTATAACCGATAAAATTTGACATTCTACCTTTCACCTCTATTTTGTTTCAATCAGTTAATCTTTCTAAAAGCTGTTTCTGTTAGTTTAAGGGGGTACAGATTTGAAAATGGGTTAATTACCGTATTTTTCGGACTATAAGACGCTTCTTACACCCAAGATTTAGGCTTCCAAAAAAAGGAAAAATATATTTTACACCGATTAAAATATCCCTGATGGTCGCACTAAAGCACAGCTCTGCATCATCCATCCACATACACACTAATCCCTGCATCATCCATCCACACACACACACACACTAATCCCTGCATCATCCATCCACGCACACACACTAATCCCTGCATCATCCACACATACACACACTAATCCCTGCATCATCCACACATACACACACTAATCCCTGCATCATCCATCGACACATACACACACTAATCCCTGCATCATCCATCCATCCACACACACACACACACACACTAATCCCTGCATCATCCATCCACACACACACACACACACACACTAATCCCTGCATCATCCATCCACAAACACACACACACACTAATCCCTGCATCATCCATCCACAAACACACACACACACTAATCCCTGCATCATCCATCCACAAACACACACACACACTAATCCCTGCATCATCCATCCACACACACACACACACACACACTAATCCCTGCATCATCCATCCACACACACACACACACTAATCCCTGCATCATCCATCCACACACACACACACACTAATCCCTGCATCATCCATCCACACACACACACACACACACACACTAATCCCTGCATCATCCATCCACACACACACTAATCCCTGCATCATCCATCCACACACACACACTAATCCCTGCATCATCCATCCACACACACACACACACTAATCCCTGCATCATCCATCCACACACACACACACACTAATCCCTGCATCATCCATCCACACACACACACACACTCAGCCCTGCATCATACACACACACACACACACTCAGCCCTGCATCATCCATCCACACACACACTCAGGCCTGCATCATCCATCCACACACACACTCAGGCCTGCATCATCCATCCACACACACACTCAGGCCTGCATCATCCATCCACACACACACTCAGGCCTGCATCATCCATCCACACACACACTCAGGCCTGCATCATCCATCCATCCATCCACACACACACACTCAGGCCTGCATCATCCATCCATCCACACACTCAGGCCTGCATCATCCATCCACACACACACTCAGGCCTGCATCATCCATCCACACACACACTCAGGCCTGCATCATCCATCCACACACACACTCAGGCCTGCATCATCCATCCACACACACACTCAGGCCTGCATCATCCATCCACACACACACTCAGGCCTGCATCATCCATCCACACACACACTCAGGCCTGCATCATCCATCCACACACACACTCAGGCCTGCATCATCCATCCACACACACACTCAGGCCTGCATCATCCATCCACACACACACTCAGCCCTGCATCATCCATCCACACACACACTCAGCCCTGCATCATCCATCCACACACACACTCAGCCCTGCATCATCCATCCACACACACACTCAGCCCTGCATCATCCATCCACACACACACTCAGCCCTGCATCATCCATCCACACACACACTCAGCCCTGCATCATCCATCCACACACACACTCAGCCCTGCATCATCCATCCACACTCAGACTAGCATCATCCATCCATCCACACACACACAAACACACACACAGGTCGCATTAACGCCTCACCAAGCGTCATAGACGCATGATGAGGCGCCATTACCCCCCAGAATAATTGCCAAGCGTAAAAGTACGCTTGGCAATTATCCCCCTGTAAGGTGCTGGATAAGCAGTCTAGCGCGCTGCAGTAGTAGAGGAGAGTATCACTGTGATCACAGGGCGCGGGCACTGCTCAGCACAAGATCAATAGCAAAGCTCCTTTACGCTGCCAGAATTAAGCAGCATGTAAGGGGCTTTGTTATTGGCTGTAAAGTATCGCCGGTAGATCGGTCGAGTCTGTGCATCTCCCTACAGCATGGTGTCGCGGATGGATTAGTCAGGCTCTGCATGGGAGACCCGGCGGGTGCTGGGCGGGATCCCCATAACTTCCTTCCAGTAAGTGTAAACCTTGGGGATATGAGGGAGAGGGTGATGGGGGGAATCCTCACAGGGTCCAAAGATTACTGTGCGGTGTCTGGTCCGGACATTACTGACAACCTGAGTCTGACATCCCTGTCAATGGGCACTGCCACAGGGGGCGACTGCGTACAGGCCTGAGCTGGATCCAAAGGGCCTGTGTGTATATTATTAGTACACTGGAGTCATGTTTCATTAGTTTGTGCGGCTGCCAGACTTCATTCACACGCACTCCTCTGCTCCACAGTACTGCAGAAACAGGTAAAAAAAAAAAAAAGCTATTTGCCAGCTCCCATCCTGCTACTATCACCTGGCCCTGTACGGTCCTCCAGCCCAAGCAAACCCTGCTCCACGCTGCTGTATGGCACTAGCTGCCTTCCTTACTCCCCTCCCCCGGACAAGCTGCCGCCGTCATGTCCCTACAGCCACGGGAGGTGATATACTGGAGGTCGGGGTAAAGGCCAAGTGTGCAGAGCTGCGTCTGTGGTCCTGCTTCTACCCCACCCTCACACACTGAGCCCAGCATCGGTGATCATCATGGCAGAGGAGCAACAACAAGTTGTGCAGACGCATCCTCAGCTGCCCCAAGCTCCCTCAGCTGCCCTTCTCGTCCCCAGGGGCACTGCCAGCTCTGGTTATAGGACTGCAGGGCACAGAGGCCAATGCATTGCAATAGAAGGTCAATAACTGCATCTGGTAAGCTGCGGAGCCCTGTGTCCTGTCATTCATCTATCATGTTATTTATCTCTGCCATCCTCCCTTACATGTGACTGACATGTATGACATGGGAGAACATATGTCAAAATATCTTACGTATGTATTTTGTACACAACACTTCATATATGTGTAAGCAGGTATGTGCGTTTGTGTAAATACACTGGGGCACATTTACGAAGGGCAATGAACCAGTTTTCTGTCTAACTTCGCACATTCTATTAGGTGCAAATTGCTTGTGCAGGTATTTAAAAAGTGTCTATGCCACATTAGTGTTGCACGCTGCTGTTTTGTGCCGCGCTGCACTAGTCTTCACACGACACAAATTTCTTTACTGAACGGGGCGCCAGATTTATCATCATGTGCACCAGAAAAAAAAAAAAAGTGGTGCACTGTGTTGAGGAAGTGCTGGTGGCACCAGATTCATGAAGAACGTGCGCCAGAAATCCTGTAACCTGTGCCTTCTGCACATTACACAGGCATCTGCACATAGTACAGACTGCACTGTTCTTAGTAAATGTGCCGCACATGCTCCCCTACTCCACAAGGAATTCGGCAAAAAAAAAAAAAAGTAGAAAAAGTGAGAACCATTAACGACAAGGATAGCCCGCCTGCCCATGTTTACTATTGCATCACTATCAGTTATATGGTTACAGGGTAAAGGTAATACAATTTAGGCTGCTTTGTGCGATCACATACATGTTTCAGCTGAAACACATGTGATGTGTAAGGGTGCGGTCACACATACTGCTAGCACTGCATTTACAAACGTAGCACTAGCGTACGAGGACGGGCCTTGGGACAATAACCTATGTGTTTCTATGGTGTGTACTCCTTGTCGGCTAAAAATACTCCTCTAAAATGCCAAGAGGAGTATTTTTAGGCTACATTCACACTAACGTTTGGGGGACGTATATACGGCCGATATACGTCCCCCATACACTTCTATGGGCGCACGGCACCCTACGGGAGCGGTACGGTGCAGCACACGTGCGGCACCGTACCGTTCCGTACCCGGGAAAAAGATAGGACCTGTCCTATCTTTTCCCGTAATACGGCGCCGTGCGCCATAGGTTGCTATGGAGAGGGGCGGGGGTGAGCAGCGCTCACCTCCTCCTCCTCTCCCCGTACACTGCCGTTGCCTGCTACGGTACGGTACGGGCGGGCAACGGCAGTGTGAATATAGCCTTACTCTGCCTTGAAAAAGTTAATGCGACCTCTGCACACACACAACCCCACACACTGCAACCCAGACCCACTTATTGGAAAGTGCCAACACAGCAATTCTGGCATTAACTTATTAAAATCTTCTCGCACTGTGCTATACCACAGCTTTCAACAGTCCTGAGGACACCAATATCGTTGACAGAAGGAGGGAAAATTCAGATTGCCATTGGAGCTTCCCTTGACAACCCACTGAACAGGAAGAATTGTGGGGCCAAGAGCAGGAGCTTCAGTGGCTCCAATGATAATCCGACCCTATCCATACCTTCTCTTCCTGCAGTCACTGGTAGACCGAGATGCTGAACTTTAAAATAACGCTGAGTGTGTCACGTCCAGGGATACCTGTTCCTGCAGAAGGATCACTTATGTCCTGTCTGTTGAATTCTCTGCAAGGGCAACAGCCTGAGTGCCCACTGATGGGGCTCAGAGTGCCACCTCTGGCACCTGTGCCATTGGTTCGCCACCACTGATATAAAGCTACGCATGTCAGAATACAAAAAATGGAACTGAGCCTTAAGCTGTAAAATGGCTGCATCCTTAAGGGGTTAAAGCGGCTACCAAAATCTCACTGGGTGACATTTACTATGGTGTTTACGCCTGTTTTGTGGCACTCTGGTGAGAGTGCCACACCATGATCAAAAGATAGGCCATGCCTTGTATACAACATTGACATGTCTATATAACTAACAAATTGGCAGCAGCCCTGACCTGCACCTTTTACCCCCACTCCAGCTCCTTTCTGAAACATTTAAGGGACTTGCGTTGCCAATGTGAGTGGTCAAAGTATCAGCTCCCTTGAACATGTCACTAAAGGGCTGTTAGCCTAAGAGTCAGACATGAAGTGCGACCAGCAGGCTGTGAATAACGATAACAGCTTTTTAGTACGTGTAAATAATGCATATTAATGTTTGACTAGGCAACCGATACAAGATAAAACCCTGCCACTTCTTTTCGCATCTGCATTGTATTATCTATATCGGTATATATAAGTAAGAACATGAACCTGGTAAGTCCGGTCTCTGCTGTCGTCTCCTCAGCAGCACGTGTGACAGCCGTGACACTGTATTTACGTTAGAGTTCTATGTCACTTCCTGTGCGCCTATCTGTAGGGTTCACTCCCACATGGGCAGAGCTCTGCCTCGTTACCGTAAAGCTGCGCGTGTATATTATGCATCCGTTTTGTCTTTGCAATATACGGGCATGGAGCCCAAGTCTGGGATGTTTCCTCCGTTATTCTACCGCCAGAGATTTACCGGTGATTGAAATACCGAGGCGGACGCAGCAGTATCTGGAGAGACGAGAAAAGATGTCAGCAGGAGCGGTGCAAGCTCCCCGCGCCGGAAAGCTACTCATTAGCACTCGCAGAACGGAGCTGAATCAGTTCTCTAGAGAGACTTGTGGCAATTGGGAGCAGCCCCCTTTGGTGAGCCGTGGATGGAAACACCGACAGTCTCGTGGTGATTACTTTAATATTAACAGCCAGCGGGAACAGCGCCCCTGGCCGGAAACAGACGGAACATTCCATTCTCTTTCTCTGGACTCCAGGCTGGTGTCTTCTCTGGAGGCCCTTTCCATCTCCGTTCCTACTTGGATCCAAAAACGGGCTATACCTGCTCTGCTGCAGGGCAGGAATGTGCTATGTGCCTCCGAGACTGGCAGTGGCAAAACCTTGGTCTATTTATTACCGATGGTGCACAAACTCTTGTCATGCAAAAGTGAAGCTTCATCAGACCCGCAAGGCCTGATCCTGGTTCCTTCCAGAGAACTTGGAGGCCAGGTTACTTCTGTGGCCAAAAAAATATGTGCACCGTTAAACATATCTGTAAGGTTTGTTGGAGGTGGTCATGGAAATAAAGCTATTCGGGGGCAGTTCTTTGGCAATTCCCCGGATATTTTAGTGGCCACTCCTGGTGCCCTTTCAAAGGCCTTGAAGTTGGATAAAGTGAGTTTTTCGTCTCTCCATTATGTTGTCCTGGATGAGGCTGATACGCTGTTTGATGACACATTCTGTGATCTAATTGAAGGAATTCTCATGCATACTCAGATTGCTTCACAAGCCAGCAATATGCAAGGGCTGCAAAGGAAAGCCCAACTAGCAATTATTGGTGCCACGTTTCCCCGAGGTATCGGCAAAATTCTGAGCAAAGTTACAGACCTTGTTAGCATTGACATCATCAAAAGCAAAAAACTACATTTTCTTATGCCCCACATTCAGCAACTGTTTAAAAAACTGAAAACATTGGATAAAACCCATGAACTTCTGCAGCTTTTAAAGAAACATGTGTCAGAGAAACCTGACATAGGGATGCTGGTCTTTTGTAACAATGCAAGTACAGTAAACTGGCTTGGTTATATATTAGATGACCATAACATCAAACATATTAGGCTTCATGGCCAAATGCCTGCAGATATGCGTTCGGGTATCTTTGAAAGCTTTCAGAAAGGTGACTATGATGTGTTGATCTGCACTGACATTGCTTCAAGAGGTCTGGACAGTCTAAGAGTAGACACCGTAGTAAATTATGACTTTCCTCCCACCTTAGAGGACTACTTGCACAGGGCAGGAAGGGTGGGTCGTGTTGGCAGTGAAAGTAAAGGTATTGTAGTGAGTTTTGTCACACATGCGTGGGATGTAGAACTGGTACAAAAAATTGAAACGGCAGCTCGAAAGCGAAGCAGTCTTCCAGGGTTAAAAACCAGCATAAAGGATCCTATAAACTTTTGTGACATTATTAAAGAAGAACATAAGATTTAACATTACTGTTTAAATTTTTTCTGTAAGTTGCACATGTTTAAGTATCTAATTATTGGATTCCAGGGCTGTTGATTTTATAGTATTTTGTGGCTCTACTTCAAGCAATAAAAGTAGCCAGTGGCAATATCTGTATATCCGTTACAATATCCTACTATACGATACTAATACTTAAATTAACATTGATTTGAAGGGGGAGAAAACTCAAAAATATAAATGTTTTTCATATAGAAAGATTCTTTTGGAGGAGAAACCAAGGGAAATATTTCCAGCTGCCATTTCACACTGTACCCCGCATTGTACACAGACTGATAACAGTCAGAACACACAGAATAGTTGCCAGAGCAGTGGAGTTGCAATATGTGAAAATTTTTGTATATTCAGAAACATGATAAAATAAACCGAATGACGCTCCAAAACAATAAATTGCAAAAATTGTTAAATGATTGTTCTATTCCTGATCGAAAGATTTAGGGCAGGGTTAGCAACTTTCATTGGTCTAAAGGCCGCATTGTCTTTAACCGGTTCAGGACCGGGCCCTTTCCTGTTTTTCATGTCCATTTATCACTCCCCACCATCAAAGATCTATAACTTTTTTTTATTTTGACACGTAAAGAGCTGTGTGAAGGCTTGTTTTCTCCGTAACAAATTGCACTTCATAGTGATGGTATTAAATATTCCATACCATGTACTCGGAAGCGGGAAAAAAATTCCAAATGCAATGAAAATGGTGAAAAAACGCATTTGCGCCATTTTCTTGTGGGCTTGGATATTACGTCTTACACTGAGCGCCCCAAATGACATGTCTACTTTATTCTTTGGGTCGGTACGATAAAGGGGATACCAACTTTGTATAGGTTTTATAATGTTTTCATACATTTACAAAAATTAAAACCTCCTGTACAAAAATTATTTTTTAGATTTTGCCAACTTCTGGCGCTAATAAATTTTTTATACTTTGGTGTACGGAGCTGTGGGTGGTGTCATTTTTTGCGAAATTTGATAATATTTTCAATTATATAATTTTTAGGACTGTACGACCTTTTGATCACTTTTTATATTTTTCAAAATGGCAAAAAAGTGCCATTTTCGACTTTGGGCGCTATTTTCCGTTACGGGGTTAAACGCATTGAAAAACCATTATCATATTTTGATCGGGCATTTTTTACTGTTTATTTATGTCAGTTCTAGGGAAAGGGGGGGTGATTTGAAATTTTAGGGTTTTTTTTATTATAATTTTTTTTAAAAAACAGTATGGCAGTATATGGGGATTTTCCTCCTCATTCATTACAATGTGCTATCAGCACATTGTAATGAAGGGGTTAAAACGAAATAGCCTCGGGTCTTCAGAAAACCCGAGGTTACCATGGAGATGGATCGCCACCCCCCGATGACGTCACGGGGAGCGGCGATCCCAGGTAAGATGGCGGCGCCCATGCGCCAATATCTTTTTGAGGCTGCCGGCAGCCATCGCTGTGAAAACACCCGCGATCGGTGCTAGACTTACCGGCTATGGAGAGGGCTCAGCCCGTGAGCCCTCTCCATGTAGCGCGACCCGACCGCCGCCGTGAATCCACGGCGGGCGGGCGCGAAGTGGTTAAGGAGCCACATCAGTAATCAGTACCCAAGATGCTTCACCAACCCCAGTACAGAACAAAATACCACTCCAGAAATTATAAATACCACAATACAGCAAATAATACCACTCCAGAAACCAAATACTGCATTCAGAGCAGACAATAATAGTACTGGAGACCCCAGAGCTGTCAACTATAATAATGGAGAGACCCCCAGAGAAGACAGATGCTAGATACCCCAGAGTAGACAATATTACTGGAGAGCAGATCAGACAAAAAATACTTTCCTTCCTAGCTCCACTTCTATGCCCTTCACCATACTGCAGCTTCTTCTTTCATCCAGCTCTGGGTCCACTGCTCGTTGCTTGTGCCAGATGCAAGAGAGAATCTGGTGGATCTTATGCTCCTGGGACTATTCTGCTCAATGTCCTTAAAGAGGACCTGTTGCCTATAAAAACAGCACTTGGAGCTGCTTACTAAAGTTAGCAGCTCCTAGTGCTAAAACAGATACAGCATTATCGGAAACCTCCGCAACGCTAACTAACACTGCTGAGCTGTACACTGGAAACGCCGGAAGAGGTCTGGCGTATTCATGAGGGGCGGTGACTGGCAAGCGTCATGCGGCAATCACCTCCCCTAATCCTGCCCCCCTCATGAATGCGCCGGTGTTTCTAGTGTATAGTGTGGCAGTGTCTGCTAGCGTTATTGGAAGTTTCTGATAACGCTATCAGTATAACACTTCTGCGTCTGTTTTAGCACTAGGAGCTGCTTACTTTAGTTAGCATCTCCTTGTGCCATTTTTATAGTTGACGGGTCCTCTTTAACGCTGCCAACGCCCCTTTTCCGTTTTTGCTTTCCATTTATTACTCCCCTCCTTCAAAACGTGTCTCCACGTGTCTCCAACATATTGCACTTTATAGTGATGGTATTTAATATTCCATGCCATGTACTGGGAAGCGGCAATAAAATTTTAAAAGCAGTGAAATTGGTGAAAAGCTGCATTTGCGCAGTATTCTTGTGGGCTTGGATTTTACCGCTTTCACTGTGCGCCCCAAATGACATGTCTACTTCCATTCTTTGGGCCGTTGCGATCATGGGGATACTAAATTTGTATAGGTTTTATAATGTTTAATTAAATTTACTAAAATGAAAACCTGTACAAAAAAAACTTGTTTTGCCATTTTCTAGCACTAATAACTTTTTCATACTTTGGTGTTTGGAGCTGTGGTTGGTGTCATTTATTGCGACTTTCGATTACGTTTTTTAATGCTTCCATTTTTAGGTCTATACGGCCTTTTGATCACTTTTTTTGCCATTTTGAAAAATATATAAAATTCTATAAAAAGTGGTATTTTCAACTTTGGGCGCTATTTTCCATTACGCTGTGAAAAACCGTTATTATATTTTGATCTGACATTTTGGGATAGACTTAATTTTTGGACACAGCAACACCTAACATTTTATGATTTTCACTGTTTACATTTATATGACTTATAGAGAAAGAGGGGTGATTAGAATTTTTAGGGGGGTTTTTTTAAACTTTTTTTTTTTTTACAATTTTTTTAGACCCCCTAGGGTACTTTAACCCCAGGTTGTTTCATTAATCCTACCATATACTGCTATACTACAGTATGGAGGTATATGGGGATTTTCCTCCTCATTCATTCAGTTTGTCTCCTGGCTACTGGGGGGCATCACTGTCACTCCTGGCTACTGAGGAGCATGAGCATGGCTACTGGGGGGCATCAGTGTGACTCCTGGCTACTGGGGAGCATGAGTATGGCTATTGGATGGCATGAGAATGACTCTTGGCTACTGGGGGACATCTGTGTGACTCCTGGCTACAGGGAAGGGGCATCAGTGTGAGTGCGACTCCCTGAAACTTAATATAAAAGAATCATATTTTTATTTTATAACAAATGTTTTAAAACGATTTTATGTTAAGTTTTTAAAAAAAAAAAGTTAAAAAAAGGATTGAATTAGTTATTTGAATGTGTTTTTCATATATAACAAAAAAAGTTATCTTGATAATAAGAAAATCAAAGACAATCAAACATGTATATCGAAGTCGAATTGGTATAAAGGCACAATAATATACCCTCGGGTGCTTATAAACACATTGCAAAAGTGTGTTGGTGGGGCTTGGCCCAATCACAAATTATTTTCCTTTGAAATACATGAAATACAGGATCAAATGCAGTACCTAAAAATGACCAGCAGGTGGCAGACCTGTGCACAGTTCAAGCCAGCTACACTTCCCGGGAAACTTGTCTTCAGCGTGTCAGAGAGCTCGGATCTCAGAGGTATGGCCTCGTGGTCAGCACTATGGCAGCTCTGGTCTCTCCGTGCTAGGGGAGGGCAGAATGGGCACAATGTTAGTTGTGGTGCCAGGGCACTTCAGGAGCTAGGGACCCTGTATACTGTCTGAGAAGGTGTAGGAAATTTCTGGGGATGGAGCTATTAAAAACTGGTAAATGTATAGTACATCTTGTGTGTAGTACATTTCTGTATAACTTCATATATAAGGCGCACCAGCCTATAAGGCGCACCTATGATTTCTGAGAAAATTAAAGGATTTTTGGTGCGCCTTATAGGCCGAAAAATACGGTACTTTCAAAACACAATGCTCATGCAGTTTGAAAGTTAACAATCAAAAAATGTTTTATTGTACGATAGTTTACAATAGAGAAGAACTAATGTAAATTATATGAAATAAGAGTATACACCTTCACAGCATACAAAGATAGACCAATGGTGAGTAGTTACAGAATGTCCCACTTGAGGGAGGACATGGTCACAGGAGTGGTCAGGATGAGTCTGTGGACCTTCTGGACCACCGAGGGAGATGATGGTACTAGTCGACACCCGGGACCGGAGTCTAAGTGGCGCCTGGTCTTTACCAGAGCCCTCCGCAAAGCGGGATGGTCTTGCTGCGGTGGGGTGCCACCAGGTCATTCCACAGGTGCGACTAGGCTCACGGTGGCAGCCAAGGTAGAATGGAGATGCAGGACACAGTCCGAGCCTGGGATGACCGCATGAGAGCAGCTTGGGAGGATAAGCTGGAGCTCACGGCAGGAACACAGGAGCTGGCACACGGTACAGGCAGGTGGGGACGGACTGGTACACAGAACAGGAACTAGCACACGGTACAGGCAGGCAGGAACGGATGACAGGAACACAGAGGAATACTCGTAACACTGGAAACTCAGCGACACCGTATAGGTTTTAGAATGTTTAATTAAATTTACAAAAATGAAAACCTATACAAAAAAAAGTAGGAATCTGGACACCAACAGTACTCGTGCTACTCAAGTTCTCATAATACACTGTCTAGAATAGATCTTGCTGTCATCTCACCGAATATGCATAAGCACATCTCTGATATGGAGTATCTACCTCGTAGTGTGTCAGACCACTCTGCGGTTCTGGTAAAAATGGTAGTCCCAGCCGAAGTCACACGGCAGGTGGGTAGCTGGACAATAAATCACTTCTGGATACAGTTGGTGGATAAAGGGGGCCTGTTCAGCAATTAAATGGAGTCCTTCTTTTTGAGAAATGATAACTCTACAACGCCTAGCTTAGTGTGGGATGCCATGAAGATGTACATCAGGGGCATATACCGGCAACACATAAATAGACACAAAACTAAGTCGAGGGAGTTGACTGACCATCTGCAGGACAGAGTCCTTTGTACAGAAAGGGAGTTTATGACAAATCCTTCAGTGGGGACTGAGGCCACTTGGAAGGAAGCCCAAAATCTTTTGAAGGAGCATGTCTTAAAAGTAGCGGAGGACAAAAGGTTTTTCCTCAAGCAGAAATACTTTGTTCAGGGTGAGGTGGTGGGCTACTTGTTGGCAAACATAATCAATACCCAAAAGGGTCGTACACAGATAACAGAGACAACTCCATAGTTACAGGGGTGTCTCCCATAATATGTATAAAGACATCTATAAATCCCAGCTCAGATGTAGTACGGCAGAAATAGAGAGATATTTAGAGGACATACAATTGCCTAGATCAACACAGGAGCAAGCGGAATGCATGGACTCACCGCTAACGGTGGAGGAATTGGAAGCGGCCATAATATCCCTCCCTAATGATAAGGCCCGGGGCTAGACGGCTTACCAGGGGAGTTTTTTTTAAAAAGCATCAGGAAGTATTGCTTCCCAGATTATTGAAAGCACTGGAAGACTCAAGGTACAAGGCACTCTTCATCCGTCAACGAGAGAGGCGATTGTGGTGCTGGTGCCGAAACCAGATAAGGACTTACAGAGCCCAGACTCCTACCGTCCGATTTCATTACTTCCAGTGGATGTTAAGGTATTAGCCAAAGTATTGGCTAACCATCTTTTAGGTGTTAATACCTCCCTTATACATGCAGATCAGTCCGGATTCATGCCAGATAGGTCCACCTCGGTCAACATTAGGCGGCTGTACCTGAATATTCAGGCTGAGGGAGGGGGCAGGACTGGCAGGGCGGTTCTCCCACTCGACGCTGCCAAAGCTTTTGACAGCGTCGAGTGGGACTTTTTATGGGCTGTACTGAGGAAATTGGGATTTGGGCCTCAATATATTGAATGGATTCAGCTACTTTATGCCGATCCAAAGGCAAGGATAAAAGGTGAATGGCCTAGTCTCGGAGGGATTTCAGTTGAGGAAGGGAACGAGACAGGGCTGTCCACTCTCCCCTTTCCTGTTTACATTGGCAATAGAGCCGCTGGGGGCCATTCTTAGATCTACCCCAGACTTGCAGGGCTTCAGGGGAGAGGAGGTAGAGTAGCGGGTGTCTCTCTATGCCGATGATCTCCTGGTATATCTGGGAGATAGATCCCTAAGCAGCACCATGAACATTATTAGGACCTTTGGAGGATACTCAGGATTTAACATCAACTGGGATAAATCCGTTATACTTCCCCTGGACCCAATCCTGGGCGACCCCCAAAACACTAGGTCCTTTACAAGTGGCGACCAAGCTTAAATACTTGGGAGTGGTGGGGACTAGCCGACCGAAAGATTATATAAAGGACAACTTCGATCCCTTGCTTTCCCGCTCTTCAACCAGAATAGAGACGTGGTGTAAGCAGCCCTTGTCCCCAGTAGTAAGGGGGAACCTGATAAAAATGGTCTTAATGCTGCAGCTTCTATATGTCCTACATAATGCCCCGGTATGGGTGCCACAACATTACTTCCATAGAATACAGAGCTTATTTCGTAAGCTGATATGGAAAGGCAAACAGGCACGTATCAGTCTGGATACGCTTCAAAGGAGCAAAACAGAAGGGGGGCTGTATCCCTGGCTATACTTCTTAGCCTCCCAGGTTCAGCACTTTGCGGGTTGGGGGAAGAAAGAAGCAGTCAACGCGGCAGGAACTTTGATAAAAGCATGGACAGGTTTCCCTACCCCGGCACATGCTCTAGAGCAGTGATGGCAAACCTTTTTTACACCGAGTGCCCAAACTACAACCAAAACTCACATTTTTTTTCGCAAAGTGCCAATGCGACAATTTAAGCAGTAACTTATTACTCCCTGCGGTGTCACAGGTTTAAATTGTATAGGCACCTGAGGACACCAATACAACAGAAAGAAGAAGTAGTTTGGATTATGTTCGTAAGGATAGAAAAAGCTGGCACTCACCCAGTTAAAACTTCAAGGCTTTATTTCTTCAAAATAAAAGAGACATCGTTGCGGGAGGGAAGAAGTATGTACAGCAGGAGCCCACAAAAAAGCCTTTTTTGTGGGCTCCTGCTGTACATACTTCTTCCCTCCCGCAACAATGTCTCTTTTATTTTGAAGAAATAAAGCCTTGAAGTTTTAACTGGGTGAGTGCCAGCTTTTTCTATCCTTACGAACATTTGTTTTGATGCTATTATTGCTTTTCCTAAGCTAGAGCACCACCCCAGCATTCATACGGACAGAGACCCCTGAAACACATTCTTTTTTTCTTTGTGCAAAGCGCAGTCTTTTGCCAGAAATCTGCAAATGTTTGTCTAAGTGCAGTGCCCCCCTATGTTCTCCTTTACAGCAATTATTACATTATCTAGTTTGGATTATCATTGTAGTTTCCTTTAAGGGTCCTGGGCTGCCTGGGACTACAAAAGAAGTTGAGTCCTGTCTGGCGAACCCTGCCCTGGGGTGATTGCCTGGGTGTCCATATAGTGGGCTCTGAGTGCCACCTCTGGCACCCATGCCATAGGTTCACCACCACTGCACTAGAGGCCAATTTTGATGGCAGCCCACATAATAGTAAGCCTACATTGATACTTATGGGGAAAGTATGGGATAAGGTAAAAGGCATCTTGGGTACCGCTAAATTCACCCCTTACAGCCCCTTATGGAGGAACCCAGCGCTTCCAGAGATTTTTAATTTGGAGGGTTTTACACCTTGGGAGGAAAAAGGAGTACTTACCATAGAAGACCTATGTAGTGATGGTGTATGTAAAACATTTGAAGACCTTAGTACATCTTATCAAATTCCTAGGACCTGGCTATTTCAATATCTGCAGCTGCGGCACGCTTATGATACTCAACACAGGTTAACACCGATTACGGTAGGACCCTGCGAAGCCCTTAATAGGGTATTGCTGTCCAGTACAACTAAGCGGTTAATCTCTTTCTATAATAAGGTACTACTTAATAATACGATAAAAGATGTGCCAATTGGGGGCGTGGCCTGACCAGGGATGTGATTGGACGCACGCTGAGGGAGTTCCGGTTACATACCCCACAGAATCCTGAGTCCTGGCGTCACCGGTGAGCGAATCGCCGCAAACCACTACCCCATCACATCCGGTACCCAGCGGGAGACACCAGATGCCGGCACCGACTGCCGCGACCCGCAAAGGAGAGAAGGGGAAGCAGCCGGAGCGCGCGGCCAAGATGGCGCCGACGCGCGAAAGTAAGCACAGAGAGAGGAGTGAGGCGGCCGCAGCGCGGCTCAGCCAGTTCGCCCACACCTCCCCACAGGCATCCCCGTGAGAGAGCTTGGCCCCTGACAGCCCCAGCGCTGGTACATTAGATGAGGCAGCAGCAGCAGACCCTCCGAGCCCCAGTGTGTCACCCACCTCAGAGCCTCTCCAGGGGATCCATACTCCACACAAAGTGCCTGCTCGTGATAAGAGCAGCTGCACCCCCACACATTCTGCAGCAGCAGAGGAGCAGGAGAAGGCAGCAGCAGAGCCCACACTACAAGATGTTCTATCTGCTGTGGCTCGGTGTAACTCCAACCTTGATCTGCACATGGAGGGTCTTAAAGAAGAACTCACACGTATGAGGCATGATATGTATAAGATTAATGAAAGAGTGAAGGAGATGGAGGGAAGGATTAGCACTGTGGAGGATGCTGTTCCACCTATGCAAAGAGATATAAGAAGATGTAACCAGGATGTTCGTGCACTATTTGACAAAACAGATGACCTGGAGAATAGGCTTAGAAGAAATAACGTCCGTCTGGTGGGGGTTCCAGACAAAGCGGAGGGGAGAGATGCAGTGACTTTCTTTGAGCAGTGGCTAACTTCCACCTTTGGGCGGGACCAGCTAACAACCATGTTTGCCATTGAAAGAGCCCACAGGGTCCCGACTCGACTCCTGCCAGCAGGAGCGGCCCCCAGACCCATATTGATAAAGCTTCTTCACTTCAGGGACTGTGATTTGATACTACGTCACACGAGAAATAAACCGGATATCAAAATTGAGGGCCACAGGGTCTCCTTCTACCCGGACTTTTCTTCTCCTATTCAGAAGCGGAGAGCCCTCTTTAACGACGTGAAGAGGAGACTGCGCTCGACGCAGATACCATATGCTATGCTATACCCGTCAAGACTGCGGGTAGTAGCTTTGGGCGAGACCCACTTCTTCGACCAGCCGAGAGAGGCCATGAATTGGCTAGATATCAATGAAGGCGACCAGAAAGAAATTAACCCTGGGAAAAGCTGGAGTGTGTTTAATATCCTGCTCTCTTAGGAGGGGTGGGAGCTACCTACTCAGTTGCCGCAGTTAAGGTTCTTGGAGTTGAGTTGTTTTGATGCCAGGACTACACGTCTATTGTTATGCACACCGGAGTAATCTACCTCGGATGATTCCTTGCTCACCAACCAGGTACTTTCACAGCTACAAGGATCAGGATATTGGATACCCCGGCATCCAAAGTTGAAAAGGATGTCGTATGAGTGGTATATGTTGTTTCTATGTTTGTCTTTGTCGGGAATGGGTAAGGGGGGTTGTTGTACCGGTACAATTCTGGCTAACTGTAAGGCCCATATGACTGCATCACGACGTAGGGAATCACACACGCAACTGTCAATATATATAACCCTAGGACAGTGATTTTCAACCTGTGTGCCCCAAACTATGGTGCCCCTGTTTAGCGCTGCCGCCGCGCCCCCTTGTTTCTGCCCCCATACTTACCTACAAGCCCCGCGTCTGCGATCCGCCCATCTTCTGTAGCTCCTGCACCGTGCGGCCCATGTCACATGACTGACGCGACCTGATGTCAGGTCACGCAAGTCACGCGACCAGAGGCGCGCGGTGCAGGAGCTACAGAAGGGGGCCGGATCGCCATTAGGAGTGAAGGTACGCGGAAGAAGACATCAAGGGTAAGTATATAAGGTTATTATTTGTATAGGGAAGGAAGCTAGGGTCTTTTTTTTTAATTAGTTAAGGGGGGCCTCTCGGGCCTTTTACTTAGTAAAGGGGGGCCTCTCGGGCCTTTTACTTAGTAAAGGGGGGCCTCTAGGGCCTTTTACTTAGTAAAGGGGGGCCTCTAGGGCCTTTTACTTAGTAAAGGGGGGGCCTCTAGGGCCTTTTAATTAGGAAAGGGGGGCCTTTAGGGCCTTTTAATTAGGAAAGGGGGGCCTCTAGGGCCTTTTAATTAGTAAAGGGAGGCCTCTAGGGCCTTTTAATTAGGAAAGGGGGGCCTCTAGGGCCTTTCAATTAGGAAAGGGGGGCCTCTAGGGCCTTTTAATTAGAAAAGGGGGGCCTCTAGGGCCTTTTGATTAGCAAAGGGGGGCCTCTAGGGCCTTTTAATTAGGAAAGGGAGGCCTCTAGGGCCTTTTAATTAGTAAAGGGAGGCCGCTAGGGGCTCTTAATTAGTAAAGGGAGGCCGCTAGGGCCTTTTAATTAGTAAAGGGAGGCCGCTAGGGTCTTTTAATTAGTAAAGGGAGGCCGCTAGGGGCTCTTAATTAGTAAAGGGAGGCCGCTAGGGGCTCTTAATTAGTAAAGGGAGGCCGCTAGGGGCTCTTAATTAGTAAAGGGAGGCCGCTAGGGGCTCTTAATTATTAAAGGGATGCCGCTAGGGGCTCTTAATTAGTAAAGGGAGGTCGCTAGGGGCTCTTAATTAGTAAAGGGAGGCCGCTAGGGTCTTTTAATTAGTAAAGGGAGGCCGCTAGGGGCTCTTAATTAGTAAAGAGAGGCCGCTAGGGTCTTTTAATTAGTAAAGGGAGGCCGCTAGGGGCTCTTAATTAGTAAAGGGAGGCCTCTAGGGCCTTTTAATTAGTAAAGGGGGGCCTCTAGGGCCTTTTAATTAGTAAAGGGGGGCCTCTAGGGCCTTTTAATTAGTAAAGGGAGGCCGCTAGGGTCTTTTAATTAGTAAAGGGAGGCCGCTAGGGTCTTTTAATTAGTAAAGGGAGGCCGCTAGGGTCTTTTAATTAATAAAGGGAGGCCGCTAGGGGCTCTTAATTAGTAAAGGGAGGCCGCTAGAGGTTTTTATTAGTAAAGGGAGGCCGCTAGGGGTTTTTTATTAGTAAAGGGAGGCCGCTAGGGGTTTTTTATTAGTAAAGGGAGGCCTTTAATGACTGTTTTAGTGTTATTTTGTGCTATTTTGGTTGGTGGTGTGCCCCAGGATTTTCTAAGTATAAAAAGTGTGCCGCGGCTCAAAAAAGGTTGAAAATCACTGCCCTAGGAAGATATGGCGGATACATTTAATGTCATTGCATGGAATGTGAGGGGTATGGGAGACACAAACAAACGTTGCGCTGTGTCCCAGCTACTCAAAAAATACCAACCGGCAATTGTGTGCCTGTCGGAGACACACTATACAGCTGACACTGTGGGAAAGTTCGGCCGGTCATGGGTAGGGCAGCAATTCCACTCCACTCATGCTAGGGGAGTTAGTGTGCTCATCCACAGGTCTATACCATTTCAGTGCTCTAGACAAGTTATTGATTCAGAGGGCAGGTATGTGTGTCTGTTCTGTACGTCACATGACTGACGCGACCTGATGTCAGGTCACGCAAGTCACGCGACCAGAGGCGCGCGGTGCAGGAGCTACAGAAGGGGGCCGGATCGCCATTAGGAGTGAAGGTACGCGGAAGAAGACATCAAGGGTAAGTATATAAGGTTATTATTTGTATAGGGAAGGAAGCTAGGGTCTTTTTTTTTTATTAGTTAAGGGGGGCCTCCCTAGGGAATACTTCTGGTAGCTCTATACATACCACTACCATACACGGCGGACGTACTGAAACATATTTTACGTTTGGCTGCCGACTCCCCCACATACTCAATCCTAATAGTAGGGGATTTCAATAACTACCTGAACCCGTTCCTAGATAAATTCCATCAGGGCACCATTGCCAAAACCACGCCTCACACTTCGTTGGCCAGGGTGTTAGGGGAGGTGGGGCTGTTGGACATTTGGAGATACCGTAACCCTACTGCGAGATCATACTCATGCTATTCGGCCTCTTATCGTAGCCTGTCTAGAATAGATCTGGCAATAGGTTCCGAACATATGATGACTAAGGTAAAGGACGTAGAATATCTGGCCCGCAGTATTTTGGACCATGCACCACTGAGAGTGGAGTTAGACTTTGGAACAGGTGGTAGAGAGAGACCAATATGGAAAGTCAATCCATTTTGGTTAGAATTGGTAGGAAGTGAGTTGGAGGCGGATTTACAAAGGTTCTTAGAATACAATGAAGGGTCAGTTCCGCTTCTTGCATTATGGAACGCCATTAAAGGCGAAGCAAAGGGCTTACTGTTCGCCCGTATCTCCAGGTATAAAACCAAATCCAGGGAACTGCTGGTGGAACTGGAAAAGCGCGTAATTGCTACAGAGGGAGAGTTCATAGAGTGCCCAAATGACAGCTCCAAAACTAATTGGGAAGAGGCCCAAGCCTTATATAAGGACCATATATTGGATATGAGAGGTTCTTCTTGAAACAACAATACTTCGCAGAAGGGGAAGCCTCTGGGCATCTACTTGCCACAGTGGTGAAAAATCAGATTAGTAGTTCCAATATCCAAGAGATACAAGAGATAACAGATGATGCAGGCATCC
Source organism: Engystomops pustulosus (assembly GCF_040894005.1). NCBI lineage: Eukaryota > Metazoa > Chordata > Amphibia > Anura > Leptodactylidae > Engystomops > Engystomops pustulosus. Next base: position 128,450,068 of record NC_092417.1, on the reverse strand, counting down.
TTAAAATACTGCGAGAATTCTATGGACATCTGTACAAAACTAAATTAGAGGGATCCCCTGACAGGATAAAGGAATTCCTGGCAAACATTAATATACCAGTCCTAACGGAGCAGGCCATGGAAAACCTGGAGTCCCCAATTACAGAACTAGAAGAGGCAGTGAAGTCTCTCCCGAAAGATAAAGCCCCGGGGATGGATGGGCTACCAGGGGAATTCTTTAAGAAATACCAGGATCTGTTGACGGTGTTTGAAAAGGCAACGGAGGAGGGTAAGCTACCTACATCAATGCGGGAGGCCATAGTGGTAGTGTTGCCAAAACCGGGCAAAGACCCTACCCTGAGTCTTATAGGCCCATCTCACTTCTCCCAACAGACATTAAAATACTTGCTAAAGTCTTGGCAAATCGCTTATCGGAGGTGGTGCAGAATCTGCTACACCCGGACCAGTCCGGGTTTATACCCAATAGATCTACTGCTACCAATATACGTAGACTATTCACTGTCATGCAGGTCTCCTCCCAGGACACCGGCACAAGGGCGGTCCTCTCTCTCGATGCTTCCAGAGCTTTTGACAGCGTCAAGTGGGAATTTTTGTGGGCGGTATTGGGCAGAATGGGTTTTGGACCCAAATTTGTTGAACTCACTAAGCTGTTATATGCGGAACCTAGGGCACGTGTCAGAGCAAATGTAAGGCTATCAGACAGCTTTGAATTGGAAAGGGGGACAAGGCAGGGCTGCCCACTATCCCCCCCTCCTCTTTGCACTGGCTATAGAGCCATTAGCTTGCCAGATCAGAGACACCCCAAACATAGTGGGATTTAAATGCGGTAACACAAAAGAACGGGTTGCACTCTACGCAGACGACCTTCTGCTATTTCTAGGGGATGTATATAGTTCACTGCACCCAGTGATACAGATCATCACGGAGTACAGCAGCCACTCTGGTCTCAAAATCCTGGTGGATGGGCTGGACTCTGAAGTACCGTTTGACTCTCTTTCCCTTAAAATAGTTAGGGAGTTTAAATACTTGGGGGTGGTGGTGTCCAGCAGGCCACAGGAATATGTGCAGTACAATCTGCTATCATTACTGGACCGGTTCCAGGTTAAAGTGAACACCTGGTGTAAGCTACCATTAACGGAAGTAGGCAGATGTAATTTAATCAACATGGTTTTAATGCCACAGCTCCTCTACATTATCCACAATTACCCAGTATGGATACCTAGGAAACACTTTTACAAAGTTGACACAATATTTAGGGGACTAATTTGGAAAAAAGGACACCCCAGAATTAAACTGGAATCCCTTCAGAGAGGAAAAGAGGACGAAGGGCCTCGCGTTACCAAATTCCTTCGGTATACTTTATTGCAGCACAGCTACAACACTACCGGGGATGGGGCACAAGAGAGGAATACGGAGTAGGGGGACGGATAGTTGCGGAGGACTCACCATAGGACATACACGTTTTTGAAGCAGGAAGAGGGGAGAGAATGAGACCAGTATACCTCACATTGCCGTACAATATAAGGTGTGGGATAGGGGGAAGAGCATGATGGGATTGACCTGGAGTGAGTGGCAACACACTCATTTGGCACATTACAACATTTGGGGAATTTTTAAAAATGGAAGAACCCCAATTCTGGTCCAGCAGGGGCATTGTGTCCATGAAAGAGATCCAGACTGATGGGGAATTAAAAAGCTTTGAAACCATTAAGGAGACGTATCAACTGCCAAACACTGCCTTTTTTAGGTATTTACAGTTAAGACATGCATATGAGTCCCAGAAGCAGTCTTTAGACATGACAGTGCAAAGAATGGGAGTGTTGGAATCACTACTGATCTCTGGCTCCTCTAAAGGGGCTCATTTCAATGCTATATGGGGCACTGCAAGACAAGTTCCTTCAAGGCGTCACATTTCCTAGCAGATCCAAATGGGAGACGGATATAGGGCCACTCACAGACACTCAATGGGACACTATCTATTCCCTAACACCAGTGCTCTCCCTCAGCGAAAGTAGGAGATTCTCACAACTATTATTGCTGCACAGGGCCTACAAAACGCCAGCTCTGCTGGCCAAAATAGGGACCAGGTCGGACTCAAACTGCCCAAAATGCAACATGCCTGAGGCAAACTTAATGCATATGTACTGGGAATGTATACAATTGGGTGAGTATTGGAAAAAAGTACTGGACCTTATCTTCAAGGTATATTCCATACGATTGGAAGTATCCCCACGGATCTGCCTGTTGGGTCTGCTGGAGGATGATATGACCATCACACTGGACATCATAGGCATGTCCCGCATATTGTATCAGGCACGTAAATTGATAGCGTCCAAATGGATCCAACCGCTTCCCCCCACTATTAAGGAGCTGAAGGAACGGCTCAATGAAGTAATCAGGCTGGAAAAGGGAGTATACAAAAAAAGAAAGCCTATGAAAAAGTTTGACGCCGTGTGGGGACCATGGATTGCTACACCAGGTCTCCCCTCTAGGTTCTTGATAAGCCCCCTGAGCTCTTGAGACGCCCTATTATGCTTGTGTGCAGTTATATAAATAGTCTCTGTTTTGTCTTGTGTCGGAATGAGTGATGCATGTATGAGGTAATTGGAATAATTAAGATGATATCCTGCAATCCATGAAGACGGATATACAAGAATATGAACAGAATCACCTCCATGGCAGAAGCCCAAGTTATGGACTCTTACGGAATTGTATCGGGTTTGGGGCTGGGGGGGTTGGGGGGTTTGGTTTGGTGGGAATTGTCTTCATTGTTGTAAACGGAAAAAGGTGATGGAGATGTTTCAATAAAAAAGATCTGATTTTAAAAAAAAGATGTGCCAATTAAATGGAGAGCTAGGTGGGTAGGGGACATCGGACCCATCCCAGACGAACAGTGGTCTGATTGTCTGGAGATTGTACCTGTCTTATCTCCTAGTTCGTCCTACAGGATGTCTCATCTTCTTATGCTACACAGGGCCTACAGGTCGCCACAATTACTATTCAAGATAGGGGCCCGAGGGGACTCAACCTGTCCTAGGTGTGGGACTGAAGAAGCAGGTATCCTGCATATGATGTGGGAGTGCGAGGAATTAGAAGGGCTCTGGAAGGAAGCGCTGAACCTCTTGGGAAGGGTGTTTTCAACTGCCATCCCAGCAACACCCCTCCCTTGTCTAATGGGGATTCTAGATTTAAATGGGGTATCAGCCTCTAATATGATAGGGATTCAGCGGTCTCTATACCAGATCAGAAAACTAATTGCTGCACACTGGATTAAACGGAACCTGTCACCAGGAGACCCATTTTTAGCACTCCCCCAGTCCCCACAGAGCATAGTACATATACTGCCAAAGTGTTTTTGTATTAAAAATTGGTTTTACAGAAAAAAAGATATGTTATATTGTACCTTTCATTAGCATCTGCTGTGTGACTAGGAAGTTGCCAAATGGGAGGGTCTGGAAAGGAGCTGTTCCCCCCACCCTTGGGGAACAGCTACTCCATGTGACCTTTTCATATATGAAAACACCCATTACTTGGCTTAGAAACACCCCCTGCTCCTCTACAGCCAATCCCGAGTGAGGGGAGTTATTCATATATTTGAAAAGGTCACATGTTTCCCATGGGTGGGGGGAGGGAACTGCTCCTTTCCAGTCCCTCCCATTTGGCAACTGCCTAGTCACACAGCAGATGCTAAACTCCCGGGTTTCCTATTTAATCCGGCGGTTCCCATCATCCCCCACTGAATCTTTGAGCTATATGGTGAGAAGAGAAAGCTGCCTGTTCCCTGCGTTCCTTGTTCCTGTTTCTGCTGATCTCCTGACCTCGGACTTGAACTTTGACCTTGCATTTCTGCCGCCTGCCCTGACTACGTGACTACCCACTGTATCTTTACCTCAACCTTGGCTTCCACTTCGGCTAGTCACACCTGTGGAACGACCTGGTGGCACCCTGCCGCAGCAAGTCCATCCTGCTTTGCTGCGGGCTCTGGTGAAGACCAGGTGCCACTTAGACTCCAGTCCCAGGTGTTGCAGTACCATCTCTCGTGGTGGTCCAGGGGGTTCAGTGACTCCTGACACGCACCAGTATGTCAGTGTGCTTGGTTTATATTCCTGCATCCTAGTGGAAGATGTACTTTAAAGGGAACTAGTCTGCTTTTGGCTACACGCTTTTCCTTAATAACTCCATCCCAGTTTATGCTGTTATTGTGTTAAAGACCTCCGAATGGCTACCCAACAACAATTAAAGGGAATCTCTCACTAAATTTTAACAAATACAGTTAGTAATAGGTTCTCATACAACCTATTAACCAAGAAACACCCTTCTTTTAGTTAAAAATGTTTTCCCTCATATACTCATAAATCTACTTTATGTTATATTCCCTAGCACCGAACAGGGTGGGTCCAGATCAGGGCCGATTCTAGCTTTTTTTGCCGTCTGAGGCGAAAACCCGAAATGCTGCCCCTCTCCCCCCCCCCTAAAAAAAAAAAATCCTAGTCCTGATATCCTTCTATATTCAGCCCACTGAATTTACATACGCAACTTAACACTAGCGCTGTGTTTACAAACAGGGGCGGGTCTTGGCCTGATCGCGTATACTTTTCTATGGAAATGCATGTGATCGGTAACCAGAACCCGGTGTCTTGCAATAAAATACTACAAAACACCGGGTTCTGATTGCTTACCGCTGCAAAAATTGTGAGTATTTCTTCTACCCCAGAAAGTGGCATAAGTGATAAGTGTCCCCCATAAATTGAATAGTATTTACACTAAAAGTACATAAATACGCAACACATTCTATCTGTACACATACACATATATATATATATATATATATATATATATACACACACACAACTTACTACATATACATACATGCTGTACATATACATACAACTTACTACGTTAACATTCCACATTAATACACATTTCTCATCTATACATATGCAACACCCTCGCCGATGCAAGGCGGAGGGGTGGTTGCGAATACGTCCCACAGAGTGTCACTACATCACACGACATAGTCCTTATAGGACACAGGGGAACATTGCAGTGGTAAGATCCTGCCTGGCAAGGCAGGAGTTAAGTGTTTTGTCTGATGTAAGATGTGTCAGCCAATCACCTTTGTTATATTTCGTCTCTGTGAGCTAAGATGTAAGCTGAGATGTAATTGGAGGAGCAGCCACCACCTGACCAGGGGAGTTACAAGACCCCTGACCAGGAATGTTCTAGAAGTCAGTTCCAGTCAGACCAGAGGGTCTGCAGGACACTAGAGAGCAGTCTCTCCCTGGAGAGAGAAGAGACCAGTTCTAGCCAGACCTAGGAGTCTGTAGAAGCAGACTGGAGTAACCCCAGTCTAAACTCTATGCAGCTAGCATACCAGACCAGAGCAGGAAGAGCCTAGCCCCTGCCTGAAGAGTGTAGCTAATAGCTAAGAGTTAGTGAGGAAAGGGGTATCATCCTACCTTTAAGGGTGATACCTGAAGCACTCCAGGACAAGCTGAAGCTTCCTATTAGGACACAGCTACCTCCCAGCCTGCCCTCTGCATCCAGGCTGGCGATCTACCTCCTGTGGCTCCCTCCAACTGCAACTCAGCAATCCACCATTCTGTTAAAGGCACGTTGCTGCGGTTCCTGTCGGTTCCAATAAAGAACTGTAAGTTGTTTTTGTTTCAACCTCTGCCTCCGTCTGGTCCCTGCTACTACAGCTGCCATCATCACAGGCACCCTGTCCACTACACAGAGACTCATACTCTAGACACCAAAGGGCTGCCCAAGGGAGATCCACTATAGCAGCCTCTCCCTCATCATTTCTTGCCAACACCACCCTGCTGGAGACCTGGCAGGCTGTAGGACAGCCCTCCGGTTCCCCATACCAAGCACCGTGACACTAGCGTGCCTAGGCCGCAACCGCCAGCCACTCAGGTACTGCGGGCCCCGGCTGACTCCAGGCCCCGAGAAAAGGCTAGGCCCCGGTGGGGGATGTTGCACATACATATATGAAATAAACCACTACTCCTATAATGAATCATGACTTACCATTCTTCTTCAGAGGATCTTGCTGGTACATCAGTGGGTGGTAGATGGAGGGGGCAAAAGAGTAACCGAGGGGGTCAAATGCTGACCAAAATAAGTAAGCAGGAGGAGCATACACAGCATCACATACAGCAGGCAGCAGCATACACACAGCATCACATACACACAGCATATACATGCAGCATACACACAGCAGGCCGCAGCATCACATACAGCAGGCCGCAGCATCACATACAACAGGCTGCAGCATACACTCCGCATAATACACACACAGCACCATACACAGCAGGTAGCAGCATACACAGCATCATACACCCAGGGCCGGATTAAGGTTGGTGGTGGCCCCAGGGCGCAAAATATGGTGGAGGCCCCAACCGAATACAACAAAGATACAAATTATCCTGCTCACTATCCACTATGCATGCAGCAATACATCCACATACAGCCGCCTCATCCCCCAGTAATACATCCACATACAGCCGTCTCACCCCTCAGTAACACAGCTGCCTCACCCCCAGTAATACATCCACATGCAGCCGCCTCACCCCCCAGTTATACATCTACATACAGCCGCCTCACCCCCCAGTAATACATCTACATACAGCCGTCTCACCCCTCAGTAACACAGCTGCCTCACCCCCCAGTAATACATCCACATACAGCCGCCTCACCCCCCAGTTATACATCTACATACAGCCGCCTCACCCCCCAGTAATACATCTACATACAGCCGTCTCACCCCTCAGTAACACAGCTGCCTCACCCCCCAGTAATACATCCACATACAGCCGCCTCACCCCCCAGTTATACATCCACATACAGCCGCCTCACCCCCCAGTAATACATCCACATACAGCCGCCTCACCCCACACCTCCTCTCCCCCTGCAATACATCTATATACAGTCTCCTCTCCCCCTGCAATACATCTATATACAGTCTCCTCTCCCCCTGCAATACATCTATATACAGTCTCCTCTCCCCCTGCAATACATCTATATACAGTCTCCTCTCCCCCTGCAATACATCTATATACAGTCTCCTCTCCCCCTGAAATACATCTATATACAGTCTCCTCTCCCCCTGAAATACATCTATATACAGTCTCCTCTCCCCCTGCAATACATCTATATACAGTCTCCTCACCCCTTGCAATACATCTATATACAGTCTCCTCTCCCCAGCAATACATCTATATACAGTCTCCTCTCCCCCTGCATTACATCTATATACAGTCTCCTCTCCCCCTGCAATACATCTATATACAGTCTCCTCTCCCCCTGCAATACATCTATATACAGTCTCCTCTCCCCCTGCAATACATCTATATACAGTCTCCTCTCCCCCTGCAATACATCTATATACAGTCTCCTCTCCCCCTGCAATACATCTATATACAGTCTCCTCTCCCCCCCACAGCTAGAAACCCTGATCCCAGGACAGTTGACCCCCCCCCCCCCCCCGCAAATCTAATGCCCGCATGATTTTAAGTTCAATTGCGATATGGTGGGGGCCCGGCTCTGCATACACCCACAGCATATACATGCGGCATACAGACAGCATCACATACAGCAGGCAGCAGCATACACAGGATCACAAACATCAGGAAGCAGCATACACAGCAACATATACACACAGCATATACATGCAGCATCACATACAGCAGGCAGCAGCATACACAGCATCACAAACAGCAGACAGCAGCATACACAGCATCATATACAGCAGGCAGCAGTATACACAGCATCACATACAGCAGGCAGCATCACATACAGAAGGCAGCATCATACACAGCATCATATACAGCAGCATACGAAGCATCATATACACTGCATCATACACACAAATTATGCATGCAACATATACACAGTACACATATACATCCACAGTATACACACAAAACATCATACACAGCAGGCAGCAGCATACACACAGCATATACATGCAGCATGCCTGTAGCTTCCACAACAGAAACATGCGCAGCAACATACACACAGCATACACCCAGCAACACGCACAACAACATACACACAGCATATACATGCAGCATACCTGTAGCTTACACACAGAAACATGCACAGCAGAATGCACAGCAACATACACCCAGCAACATGCACAGCATCATACACACAGAATTTGCATGCAACATACACACAGCAGCAGGGCCGATTCTAGGGTTTTTGCTGCCTCAGGCGAAAATTAAAAAGCCCCCTTATATACAGCCCCCTTATTATATAATAAGCAGCTCCTGTATTAGAATACAGGAGCTGCTTATTATATAATAAGGATACAACCCCCTTAAATAATATGTAGCACCTTATATATACAGTCCCCCTCTTCTTATATACACAATCCCCCTCTTCTTATATACACAATCCCCCTCTTCTTATATATACAGTCCCCCTCTTATGTATACAGTCCCCCTCTTCTTATATATACAGTCCCCCTCTTCTTATAAATACAGTCCCCTTCTTCTTATAAACACAATCCCCCTTTTCTTATATATACAGTCCCCCTCTTATATATACAGTCCCCCTCTTCTTATATACACAGTCCCCCTCTTATATATACAATCCCCCTCTTCTTATATATACAGTCCCCCTCTTCTTATATGTACAATCCCCCTCTTATATATACAGTCCCCCTCTTCTTATATACACAGTCCCCCTCTTATTATATATACAGTCCCCCTCTTCTTATATACACAATCCCCCTCTTCTTATATATACAATCCCCCTCTTATATATACAATCCCGCTCTTCTTATATATACAGTTCCCCTCTTATATATACAGTCCCCCTCTTATATATACAATCCCCCTCTTCTTATATACACAGTCCCCCTCTTATATATACAATCCCCCTCTTCTTATATACACAGTCCCCCTCTTATATATACAATCCCCCTCTTCTTATATATACAGTCCCCCTCTTCTTATATATACAGTCCCCCTCTTCTTATATATACAACCCCCCTCTTATATATACAGTCCCCCTCTTCTTATATACACAATCCCCCTCTTCTTATATACCCAATCCCCCTCTTCTTATATATACAGTCCCCCTCTTCTTATATATACAGCCCCCCTCTTATATATACAGTCCCCCTCTTCTTATATATACAGCCCCCCTCTTATATATACAGTCCCCCTCTTCTTATATATACAGTTCCCCTCTTCTTATAAATACAGTCCCCCTCTTCTTATAAACACAATCCCCCTTTTCTTATATACACAGTCCCCCTCTTATATATACACAATCCCCCTCTTATATATACAGTCCCCCTCTTATATATACAATCCCCCTCTTATATATACAGTCCCCCTCTTCTTATATATACAGTCCCCCTCTTCTTATATACCCAATCCCCCTCTTCCTATATATACAATCAGCCTCTTATATATACAGTCCCCCTCTTCTTATACAGTCCCCCTCTTCTTATATATACAATCCCCCTCTTATATATACAATCCCCCTCTTCTTATATACACAGTCCTTCTCTTCTTATATATACAATCCCCCTCTTCTTATATATACAGTCCCCCTCTTCTTATATATATAGTCCCCATCTTCTTATATATATAGTCCCCCTCTTCTTATATACACAATCCCCCTCTTCTTATATATATACAATCCCCCTCTTATATATACAGCCCCCCTCTTCTTATATATACAGTCCCCCTCTTCTTATATACACAATCCCCCTCTTCTCATATATACAGTCCCCCTTTTCTAATATAAACAGACCCCCGGTTTCTATTATATGCAGCCCCCCTTTTATAAAAAATAATAAAGCAATCAACTCACCTAGACTCCTGTCACGATCCCGGCGGCGCTCGCGTCCTTTTCCCGGGTCTTCGGCTGCCCTGTGCTCTGTGAGGGGACCCAGGCAGCGTGACGTCATTGCACGCTGCCTGAGTCCTCCAGAGCAACAGAGCGCTCTGTAGATCATTTGCGTCTGTTTCTTAAAGAGACAGGCGCAATTGATTTTTCATGTGGGCGATTCGGGCGGCAATCACAACCCGAATCGCCCACATTATGGCCCAAAATTTCGCCGCCTTTATTCAGGGCTCGGCATCCGCCGCCTGAGGCGAGATTTTCATCTCGCCTCATGGCAGATGCAGCCCTGCACAGCAGCATATGCACAGCATTATATATTAGATAAGCAAGCCTCTGCCATCTACTCATCCCCATGCCTCAGCATTGAAGGGGTATTCTAACGAAGAGAAGTTTCTTATATGTACTCAGGATAACAAAATAACACATTCTCTAATTCACTGTTATCAACAAAAATGCAGCATTTCACAGATATAAGTCAAATCTTTTTCTATCAGTCCTGTTGTACACAATTTCAGTTGCCCCTAGGCACAACTCAGTAACTTCGGACTTAGGGTCAGGCGGCATCTTGGATGAGATTGTGCAGATGAGATTTCTGTCTGTCTATGCTGTGTGGCTGTAGCCACGCCCCCTGCACGGAGCTCAGAGACACTCACTGATCACTTCCTGCCAGGAAATCGTGAGCATAGAGAGAGGCTGCAAACTACAAGCTACAAGGAGATAAGTGATCCAGGGGAAGGTGGAGGCAGGCACCTATCTGTGAGATGTAGCAAAGCTCTCAGTGTAACAGTGTAATCAGCCTCTGTGTAATCATCTAATGCATCTCTGATCTGTCTCATCTCTTTCTATGTGTCAGTGTGTTAGTACAATGTCAGAAGCCAGATGAAAGTGCATATACACCTTGTACCCTGATAATCTATTCACATTGTCACCCAACAGAACTAGATGGAGCATAATGGGGCTTATTTACTAAGGGTCCCGCGGCTGCATTTTCATCGGGACAATTTTTTGGGGAACCCACTGGGGATTGTGTCACACGCGATCAAATTGTGACGCTTCGCGCCGGCTTTCACGCGACAGAAATTGACATTTTAATTTGTGTTGCAAACCATGCACTTACATACACCGGTAAGAAGAAGGTGAACTCCGGCGGACCTGATTGGGGAAGCGACACATGCAGGATATCAGGCGCACACTGGTAGTGAACGACCTGGGATTTTGCATTGAGCAACCGAGGGAGAGATAAGATCTAAAATAACAATAAAACTGAGTACAATTGTAAAGTAAAGGGATAAAATGATCTTTATTGTGTTAACAACACTATGGGATAGAAATGTGAGAATTTTCTTTTGTGGGAAAACCCCTTTAATACTGATAAGCAAGTAATGACACGTGACCATGGTGATGTCATCTAAGGTCCCTACTCAAGTAAGATATGCAATCTACTTACACTCCTCCCCATCCTCCAAAGAGGCTTTCTGTGATTTCATGTGATCCGATACATACATTTGTGAGACGTTGTAAATGTACCTAGGAAAAATACTTTAGATGATATCACCCTCGTCACATGTCATGAAATACACAATGATGTAAATGTGCTCTTTTTCAATTTTGCCCACGATAGATCTATCTATCTGGCAATTAGGAAGACGGAGGCAGGGCAAAGCAAATTAAAAGATTTGCACTAGATGAGCTGCATATAACTTTCGCATAGTCACTAAAACTCCCTGCTGGTGTATTTTTGCGCCTTTTTGAATGGAAAATCCAAGATATAGCATAAGCACATTTATTAACCCCTTAACGACCTGGTCCTTTTTAGTTTTTTCACTTCCATTTTTCATTCACCACCTTCAAAAATCTATAGCATTTTTATTTTTCCACATAAAGAGCTCTGTGATGGATTATTTTCTGCGTAACAAATGGCACTTCATAGTGATGATATTTAGTATTCTATGCCGTGTACTGGGAAGCGGGAAAAAAATTCCAAATGCAGTGAAAATGGTGAAAAACGCATTTGCGCCGTTTTCTTGTGGGTTTGAATTTACAGCTTTCACTGTGCGCCCCAAATGACATGTCTACTTTATTCTTTGGGTCGGTACGATTACGGTGACAACAAATTTGGATTAAATTTTGATTTTGCCATCTTTTGGGGCCAATAACTTTTTCATACTTTGTTGTTAGGAGCTGTGGGTGATGTCATTTTTTGCAACTTTTGATGGCATTTTCATTGCTATGATTTTTACGACTGTGTGACCTTTTGATCACTTTTTATTGAGATTTTTATATTTTTCAAAATGCCAATAAAGTGCCATTTTTTACTTTTTCCGTTATGGGGTTAAATGCAGTAAAAAAACCGTTATTATATTTTGATAGATCGGGCATTTACGGACGCGTTAATACCTAGTGTGTTTAGGATTTTTACTGTTTATTAATATTTATATCAGTTCTAGGGAAAGGGGGCTGATTAGAATTTTTAGGTTTTTTTTATTTTAATTTTTTTTATAAACTTTTTAAAATTTTTACTTTTACTATTTTTCAGACTACCTAGGGTACTTTAACCTTAGGTTGTCTGATCGATCTTATCATATGCTGCCATACTACAGTATGTTTATGTGAACACTATTATTGCCTTGTGAAGGCTGTCTTAGGTCATTGACCTCTGACAAGAATAGACTTTGTACAACTTTGTAAATGACAGCTGTAGCTGGACTCTGCAAGGACACTACCCCCTCACTTAGGACTATTTTTATATTTAGTTGCACATTCGAGCTTTATCATCAGCTTTATGTAAAGGACATATATGGCATCATTCGTTCTCTTATGTCATAAGTCACATGTTTATGTAGATTGTGAGGGGCAGTCCCAGGATTTTACTATATATAATAAAGTTTATTTGAATGCTCTGGGAGGGAAGGTGGATGGAGCACTAAGCAAGACGTGTCACCTGTCTCTGTCTCTAACCCCACCATCTCTCATGGGGGTATCACTGTGTTCTCTCTGTATGTCTGTCAGTCTGTCTATCTCACTCTCTCAGTCTCTCACCCATAGATGACTAGCTGTTAAAGCCATTACAGCGACATTACTTGGGGGCTCTTGTCCGCGATTATGGAAAGAACCAAAAGAAACAATTCATGGCGGGCAGTGGCTAACAGGACAACAGGGAATGGCACTATTGGACTGGTGAGTAAGACAATTGACAAAATTGTATTAGCTGCTGTCCAGGTGTTGTTTTCTTGATGTTTAGTAGGAAGTATATGGACCTAGTTTTCTATGGGTTGTGCATATGTACAGTTGTGTATGTTTAGTTGTTGTTAGAATAAGAAACTGACTGTGTGATGTTCCTAGGTTGTGGGACTGATGCTGCGGTTAAGAAGTACTGGAGTACAAGCTAGGCCAAGGGCCTTTGTAATGTAACCGGTCACACAGATAACGAAACTAAAAGTCTCTATGGGAAGAGTCCGGAGGGAGGAGTCTGTGGACCAGTGGACCCTTTGGACCACCGCAGAGGAACACTGGTAACGCTGGCACGGTCTGCAGACACAGCTGGACTGAAACCCTGGAAGGCACAGCAGGAAGCGTATGGGAACGCTGGAGACAGGAAACACGGAAGCGTCTGGAAACGCTGGAAGACAGGACACACCAGGAGCATATGGGAATGCTGGAGACACACAGAAACACAAGAAAGCGTCTGGAAACGCGAATGGGCTTTCTCTTCCACAGGAACGGCTTAGGGAAACCTGGCATGGAAACCATAGGAGATCCTAGGAGAAGATCCAGCAGGGAGTGAAGGGAGGTGCCGGATTATAAGGGCGAGCCGGATTAGCAGGAGCCAATCAGGAGGACGCTGGCCCTTTAAGGCTTGAGAAGTCCGCGCGCGCGCGCCCTCTAGTGGTGAGAGCGTGCGACTGCAGGCAAGGAGGCGTACGGCCTACACGCCGGGAGCCGGAGCACAGACAGCAGCCAGGAGAGGTAAGTGAGGGCAGGGAGACGGGCACCGGCAGGCAGCGGAGCACGGGTGTACCCGCGATCCGCGACATGGATCGCGGGAGCACCGGTGACAGTACCCCCCCCCTTTAGGGCCCCTCTTCTCTTCTTCTTCAGCCTCTTCTTTCGCCTCCTCCAATTCATCTTGGTGACGGAACACCTAAGAAGAAAAGCAGAGACAGGACAAACTTGCATAGACTCCTCTGCAAGCAGTACAACCAGAGGCTGAAGTGGCTCTTGGGAGGCCGGAGCAGCACTGGGAAGCTGCGGAGGCAGGAGCGACTCTTGGAAAGCTGGAACAGCTTTAGGAAGCTGCGGAGGCTGGAGCGGCTCTTGGAAAGCTGGAACAGCTTTATGAAGCTGCGGAGGCTGGAGCGGCTCTTGGAAGCCGGAGGCCTGAGTGGCTTCTAGGAAAGCCAGAGAATCTGGAGAGGTCACTGGGAAGACCAGTGGAGACACTGGAGCGACCTCTGGGAAGGCCGGTGGAGACACTGGAGCGACCTCTGGGAAGGCCGGTGGAGACACTGGAGCGACCTCTGGGAAGGCCGGTGGAGACACTGGAGCGACCTCTGGGAAGGCCGGTGGAGACACTGGAGCGACCTCTGGGAAGGCCGGTGGAGACACTGGAGCGACCTCTGGGAAGGCCGGTGGAGACACTGGAGCGACCTCTGGGAAGGCCGGTGGAGACACTGGAGCGACCTCTGGGAAGGCCGGTGGAGACACTGGAGCGACCTCTGGGAAGGCCGGTGGAGACACTGGAGCGACCTCTGGGAAGGCCGGTGGAGACACTGGAGCAACCTCTGGGAAGGCCGGTGGAGACACTGGAGCGACCTCTGGGAAGGCCGGTGGAGACACTGGAGCGACCTCTGGGAAGGCCGGTGGAGACACTGGAGCGACCTCTGGGAAGGCCGGTGGAGACACTGGAGCGACCTCTGGGAAGGCCGGTGGAGACACTGGAGCGACCTCTGGGAAGGCCGGTGGAGACACTGGAGCAACCTCTGGGAAGGCCGGTGGAGACACTGGAGCAACCTCTGGGAAGGCCGGTGGAGACACTGGAGCAACCTCTGGGAAGGCCGGTGGAGACACTGGAGCAACCTCTGGAAGGCCGGTGGAGACACTGGAGCAACCTCTGGGAAGGCCGGTGGAGACACTGGAGCAACCTCTGGGAAGGCCGGTGGAGACACTGGAGCAACCTCTGGGAAGGCCGGTGGAGACACTGGAGCGACCTCTGGGAAGGCCGGAGGAGAACTTGGAAGCGGTGGAAGCATGGCGGCCGGCTGGAGTGGTTCTTGGAAAGCAGGAATAGAGCTTGGAAGCTGAGGAAGCACGGCGGCCGGCTTTTGGAACACCGGAGCCAAGCGAGGCCGACATGGAAGCCGGACTTGAGGTTGCTGGCAATCAAACAGCTGCAGAGGCATGGAGGCAGGCTGGAGTGGCTCTTGGAAAGCCGGAGCAGCACTGGGAAGCTGCGGAAGTAGAGTCTGCGATAGCCGAGAGTCTAGCAGCTGTCGGAGCAGGGTGGTAACCCCGCTCAGATCCTTTCTCCAAGAAAAAAATCAGTTGAGACTGCTGGGTGAGGACCTCTGCCAGCAATTGGTCTGAGTCATTAGAACAGTCCATGTCCTTGACAGGATCCATGGCCTTGGCGGGGTCCATGGCCGGATCTTGCTGTAACGGGTCACACAGACAACGGAACTAAAAGTCTCTATGGGAAGAGTCCGGAGGGAGGAGTCTGTGGACCCTCTGGACCACCGCAGGAGATGGTATGAGGCCTGCGGTGGCAGCCAAGGTACAGGGAAGTGCAGGAAACATTCCAAGCCTGGGATGACAGCAGCAACACAGAGGAACACTGGTAACGCTGGCACGGTCTGCAGACACAGCTGGACTGGAACCCTGGAAGGCACAGCAGGAAGCGTATGAGAACGCTGGAGACAGGAAACACGGAGGCGTCTGGAAACGCTGGAAGACAGGACACACCAGGAGCATATGGGAAAGCTGGAGACACACAGAAACACAAGAAAGCGTCTGGAAACGCTAATGGGCTTTCTCTTCCACAGGAACGGCTTAGGGAAGCCTGGCATGGAAACCATAGGAGATCCTAGGAGAAGATCCAGCAGGGAGTGAAGGGAGGTGCCGGATTATAAGGGCGAGCCGGATTAGCAGGAGCCAATCAGGAGGACGCTGGCCCTTTAAGGCTTGAGAAGTCCGCGCGCGCCCTCTAGTGGTGAGAGCGTGCGACTGCAGGCAAGGAGGCGTGCGGCCTGCACGACGGGAGCCGGAGCACAGACAGGAGCCAGGAGAGGTAAGTGAGGGCAGGGGGACGGGGACCGGCAGGCAGCGGAGCACGGGTGTACCCGCGATCCGCAACATGGATCGCGGGAGCACCCGTGACATGTAACATAGGATAGATTGTTTTGAGTGCTCCTACATATGACAAGTAACTCATTGATGTTGTTTAAAGCCTTTCTGCACGGAGACTAGCGGATTCTGGTGGTAGTTTAACCAGCTTTGGTATGCAAGTTGATGCTAGACGCTTAATCCACTGGAAATCAGGTTGGCTGTGAGGGTAGGGGGCAGATTGGTTTCGCTACACCCGGGGATAGTTACTGATTTTCAGGAATCACGTAAAGGCAGCCGATATTAGAGGTCTGATCACCCTCTTTTGTTTATTTTAATTTTTTTTGTGTTTTGCACCTGCATTAAGGTAAGGTGCCGACTGATAGTATGGGAATATCGGGGTCTAAAGCTAATGCAGAGATGACCACAGAGGGTGGGGAGCTACGGCAGCAGAAATAGTTACTGAACAATGCGGAGAAGGGAGTTAGAGAATGGGTTCAGATACCATGGGCTGAGTCCATTTAGAATTATAGCGTTTAAAAGAGGCGGCCGCTGGGAGCTAGAGATTTAAGTGATGTGATTTGGAGAGACACAACATAAGGAACTAACAGTAACTTTTAACTACTTTAAGAATTGTGCCTTATCTGGAACTCGTATAAGTGAATTAATGTGTTTACGTTTTTCCAGGTAATGTGAGTAAAAAGGGAGAACTGACTATTCGTATTGTCATATTAATGTAAAATGTAACGGATATCCTTCAAATTGGTTAACTGGTACCAGGTTGAGTGACAACAAATGAGCTCGGCTAAATTTTGCATTCCGTGTGCATTTCGTCTGTTTTTGTGTAATTTTGCATGTGCATTTTTGTGGATGTAAAAATTTGATGTTCCTATTTTTAGGTGCATGCCTTTGCTTCTGGTGTTATTTGCATGTTGTGGAATGTTGGAAAGCTCCATGCCAATTGATTGACAGGAGCAAAGTGACATCTGTGACCATTTGGGGCTAAGAATAGCTTATGTCACATTTTTGGTGTCTGTTTAAATGTCACTTCAGTGTAAAGTTAATGTATTATTGTTCATGTTAGGAACTGTATTACTTATGGTTTTTGGTGCCTGGGTAAAGGCCTGCCCAGTCATCCAATGTATAAGGTAAATTATAAGATTGAATACATTTGCAATTAAGATCTTGGTAATGTTTTTGTTTAATTTGTTTATATGTGATCTACAATTAAGTGTTTTATGTGCTAATTCTGCGCAGTTGTAGTTGGAGCTCCAGTGAGAAATTTGCCACAAGTGTCTTGTGGGCCCATTGTCTATTTATGTGAAATATATTTTGTACTACCCTTTTTGGTGTCATTAGTTTCTCCTGTGGTGTCAGACAGCTGACACATACAGTGATTTATATTTCTTGTTTGTTGTGTACCACAGGTGCAAAGTTTCCTTGTGTGTGGATCATTGGGATATCATTGCTCGTTATACAGAAATAACAGCATAGAATGGTTTCTCTATGCATCTTCACCAAATGTTTACTCTGTATTTGTTCATAGAACGCGTTTTGCTTAATTATATACCTGAGCTATTCAAATTGCTTCTTATATTGATTTACAAGGTCACAAACAAATATTATCGTCAATTATGTTCTAGTCTGGTTGTTTAAGTTAGTGAGATACTCAGTCTCCTATTGAACATTTGTCTGTGTCAATGGGTATAAAATTCTTCCTTTATTTAATTCTGTTTTTATATCATTAGTGGTGTATTTTGTACCCTGCTATATTACATATTCAGGGTCCAAAAAGACGGGAGATATGATATGGTTAAATAAGGAATGACATAGAATACAGACTGGTCACAGGAAATTCTCATAGTACACAGGTTGACTACATTGCTCATTGTCTAACTGATACTTTAGGTTGTCTTGTAGATTTCAACCTGAAGGATCTACTAGATCAGAGATCTTATTACCTTTCTGACAGCTGGAAAAGAGAACCACTGCTGCCCTGTCATCACAGGAGGGGGAGCTGAGGGCATTCGCTGATACATGTAAGCTGGTAAAAGGTGTCTTTAGTATTGTGGTTATGGCCATGTCTGGAGATGTTAAGACCTTGCTGGGAAATCTCATGATAAATGTTGCTGAGTGTTTGAGATCCTGACACTGCCTCTTTATTAGTATTATCAAGGTGTGGGCACACATATGTTATCTGATGAGGCAGCTGGGGCTGCTGCCCTGCTCTACCTTTCCCATAGGATATGGTCTCTTTCATGACTGTGGAGGATAAAGGTCCTGTAGTTGTGTTAGATGAGCTGCAAGGATGGATCCCACTGGCTGAGAGGAAGCAGTGGGAAGCCTTCAGTGTATCTTGGAGTGATGGGAGCAGGAATAAAATAGTACCTGCCTAGAACTACGTTTCCATAATGGTTTAGTTTGAGAATGGAGGGACAAGTGTCAGGACTAGGACTATGTTTGCATGATGATGGGTCACCCTGGGATGTAGCAATGCTGCCAGATTTGTGCAATGATATATGTGTCTGCCATAACCTTACAACACTGTGTGAGTTACAGAAAGGCACATGGAGAGAGCAGCTTACACATCTCAGCGACTGCATAGGGTAACTTGAGACTGTCAAGGGTTGGTAAGTATAAGGATGTTCTGGTCTGTGCAGATCTCTTCTCAGGTGGACAGAAGGTATGATGTTTATATGTCAGCTTTTTTAATTTTCATATAGGAGTATTATGGCTATAAGCTTGTTAAACATCATGTGACCATAGTAAAATATAATTATCATTATAAGTGTTTCCTATTTATGGAAGTAGTTTTTTGTTAAATTATTGGGACCTCGCATAGTATTGTTAAAAGTAGTGTTTTTTCTAATAGTATGACATGTGCCAGGTGGTGGGTTCTATCCGTTATATATAGATCCTATTGATCTTTGAGGGTCTAAAATGATGTTGAGCAAGTTTAAAGGTCAAGGGAAGAATATCAACCATCTAACTGGTGGTGGCCTTGAGAGATTAATCAATTTTAGGGATTTTAAATGTATTGATTGTAGGGATATGTATTTTTGCTGTTTTTGCTGTCTTTTAAGCTTGTGTTTTGCTTTTGTGTAAGGTAATTTAACCCCTTCCCGACGTGCGCCGTACTAGTACGGCGCGCGCCGGGTCCCGGTGCATGGCCGAGCCCTCTCCATAGCCGGTAAGTCTTTGCTGCATATTGCAGCAAAGGCTTACCGGTAACACCCGCGATTGGTGCTAGCACCGATCGCGGGTGTTTTCACCTCGATCGCCGCTGGCAATGCTGCCGGCAGCTTCAAAGAGATGGCGCCGCCATCTTGTCGTGGATCGCTGCTCCCCGATGACGTCACGGGGAGCGGCGATCCATCACCATGGTAACCTCGGGTGTTCCGAATACCCGAGGCTACTTCGTTTTAACCCATGAATTACAATGTGCTAATTGCATATTGTAATGCATGGGGAGTAAAATCCACATATACTGCCATACTGTAGTATGGCAGTATATGATAGGATCGATCAGACTACCTAGGGTTAGAGTACCCTAGGGAGTCTGAAAAATAGTAAAAGTAAAAATAAAAAAAAAGTTTAAAAAAAAAAAATTATAATAAAAAAACCTAAAAATTCAAATCACCCCCCTTTCCCTAGAACTGATATAAAAATAAATAAACAGTAAAAATCATAAACACATTAGGTATCGCCGCGTCCGAAAATGCCCGTTCTATCAAAATATGATCATGTTTTTTCACTACGTTTAACCCCGCAACGGAAAATAGCGTCCAAAGTCGAAAATGGCATTTTTTTGCCATTTTGGAAAATATAAAAAAATTAATAAAAAGTGATCAAAAGGTCGCACAGTCCCAAAAATTATAGTAATGAAAACGCCATCAAAATTTGCAAAAAATGACACTATCCACAGCTCCGTACACCAAAGTATGAAAAAGTTATTGGCCCCAGAAGATAGCAAAATAAAAAAAAAATATTTTGTACCGGAGGTTTTAATTTTTTTAAATGTATGAAAACATTATAAAACCTATACAAATTTGGTATCCACGTGATCGTACCGACCCAAAGAATAAAGTAGACATGTCATTTGGGGCACAGAGTGAAAGCTGTAAATTCCAAGCCCACAAGAAAACATCACAAATGTGGTTTTTCACCATTTTCACTGCATTTGGAATTTTTTTCCCGCTTCCCAGTACACGCCATAGAATATTAAATACCGTCACTATGAAGTGCAATTTGTTACGCAGAAAATAAGCCATAACACAGCTCTTTATGTGGAAAAATAAAAAAGTTATAGATTTTTGAAGTTGGTGAGTGAAAAATGGAAGTGAAAAAACTAAAAAAGTCGTTAAGGGGTTAAAGCAACAACTGAAGATGCTGAAACAGTACAAGTCCAGTGTGGTCCAAGCTCAGCAGAGTCCAATGGGAGATGATTAAAGCTTTCTGAAGTCAGATGATGTGACCCTTGAACTTCTGGAGTTTGGCACCGCATAAGAAGATCACCCTACTTCAATACTATATTTGATATGTATTTGATACAATCCCTTAGATATAGTGAAATGACTGGTCTGCAGAGTGTTAGTATTTCCTTATAAGGTTGCGGCCCAACTGTTGAATGACGTTCGAGTGTCCTGGTCCGGGGGATCCGGCCAGAAGTAGCTGTTTGGGTGCAACAACATAATAAGGAGGCAATAAATGTGTTCAAAAGGAGGAAATGTGAATGCAAATAAATTAATAAATGTAATAAGTTTATGTGAACACTATTATTGCCTTGTAAAGGCTGTCTTAGGTCATTGACCTCTGACAAGAATAGACTTTGTACAACTTTGTAAATGATAGCTGTAGCTGGACTCTGCCCCCTCACTAAAGACTATTTTTATATTTAGTTGCACATTCGAGCTTTATCATCAGCTTTATGTAAAGGACATATATGGCATCATGCGTTCTCTTATGTCATAAGTCACATGTTTATGTAGATTGTGAGGGGCAATCCCAGGATTTTACTATATATAATAAAGTTTATTTGAATGCTCTGGGGGGGAAGGTGGATGGAGCACTAAGCAAGCACGTGTCACCTGTGTCTCTGTCCCTACTCCCTACCCCCACCATCTCCCATGGGAGATGACTCTGTTCTCTCTGTATGTCTGTCAGTCTGTCTCTCTCACTCTCACACCCATAGATTACTTGCTGTAAGCCGCTGCAACGACAATTACAATGTGCAATTAGCACATTGTAATAAATGGGTTAAAACGAGACAGCCTCGGGTCTTCGGAAGGAAAGCTGGTCTATTCATAAATCTCCCCCTATAATGCCTTTTAGGCTCCTTTGACAATTGCGTTTTTCACTCTGACCCATTGTAATCAATGGGTCTTTTCAGACTTGCATTTTTTTTCACCATACAAGTCTATGGAGATGCATCAAAAACGCATTGCACTCTGAGACACTTGCAAGTGCAATGCAAGTGCAATGCGTTTTTTAAGGAATCAATTGCCATAGAAAAGATAGAGCTCAGTCCTGAGTCCATTCATGATAGTGGTAAAATTTGAGTAATAAGTTTTGCATTTCATTATGAAACAGATGAAAAGTTTTTCACATGGGTTAAAACAAAATGGAAGTGTGATTTAGAAACTTTTGACTTTGTTTGGAAAGTACATTCATTTACACCAAAAAATTTATAAAATAATGAAATGCTCTGAAAGTTTGATGCCCAATTTTTCCCTGGTGTATAGACATCCCATATGTGGTGGTAACTGCCAGGGCCGGCTCCAGGTTCTAGTAGGCCCCTGGGCGCCAGTGCCTCAGTGGGCCCCTTTACTATGCCTCCCAAATTCGAGAAAGTGAGCCACGGCCCGCTTTTGCCCCCTCCTGTTGCCCCACCATACATTTTTTATGTTACCATGTGTTTGGCTGCTTTAAAAGCCATTATCTTCATTGATGGAAGCGTAAGCTAATGTGTTTACATTTTCACACCTGCTTACACCTCTAGCAATGAAAGAAAACTCTTTCTAAGCAGCCAAACACATGCGGTGTTATGCATACGTACAAATGTGTGCAGAAAACACCGTGCGCCACATTTATCAAAAGTAGTGCAATAAGTGCAGTTTGCCTGTGGAGTGTGCAGGATGTGGCACATTACAGAATACTGCCGCACGGTTTTCATTAATCTGGTACCTCCTGCACTTTTTGGGAAGGGTCACCAACCTTTTTTTTGTGCACTGTTAAAATAGTGTGCAACGCAATCCTGTCGAGTTGCAGTAATAAATGTGGACCGAACGCCCCTTTATGTGCAGAATTTTGTGGTGCGACGGCTACAGAGCAGCTGCCACACAAAACTGGTGAAGACACTTTATAAATACAAGTGCAAGCAATTTGGACATTCAGACAGAAAACTGGCGCAAGAGCTTTAATAAATGTGGCCCATGTGTGAACGCATCTTCAGGGTTATTGTTTTAAAGGAGGGAGGGAGTCAACAGGAAGGGAGACATTGGAAAAGAGGTAGATCAGGTGGCACAGGGGTAAAATAGCAGGGGGCAGAAAGTGGACAATAATTTACAATGTAGGACGGAGAAAATGAATGGCAGACATCAGCAGGTGTAATGATACAAACCCTTTTAGACTACTATGCATAGATGGACTATAAAAGTAAGAGTTAGGCAGTGGCATGAGAAACCTGACTGTCAGGGGCAGGACAGCAAAGGGTTAACTGAAAAGACAGCGGAATGACACCTACCATGCTGTACTCCGGAGCCTCCTCACACAGGGTCACGGGGGTCACCATACATCAGTAGACGGAGGTGACAAGTTCAGCACATGTTGCCGCTGTCAGCGTCCAGCCTGTCTTCCTCCTGCAACTGCTTATACAGCGGCAGGCCGACCCCCGAACAGCGCTGGTGCCTGGGAGGTTTTCACAGCCCCTACAGGAACCCGGGCAAACGCTGCACAGGCAACACTGATGATGCAGAGAGTGACTGTTCTCTGCATCATTATTATATCACCGCGGAACACCTCCCCTGCCTCCAGTGGGCCCTGCCAGCTCCAGTGGGCCCCGGCACTTGCCCAGGTATGCCGGGTGCTGACGCCGGCCCTGGTAACTGCTGTATGGGCACACAGGCATAGGATGAAAGCAGTGCCATTCACAGCAGATTTGCATTGTCACAATGTACAGGCTATAACATTTTAATTATTTTTGGTAATGCGAACATATGAGGTCTTATTAGTTGCGAGGTGAGATACAATGGGGGACATGTATCATTATTTCTGCTAGTCTAATTGTCTCATTTTGTCGTTTTTGCGACTTTTTACTCTGTCAATTTTCAAGTGCACCTTGGTCTGCACCTTGTGCAGTGTGTATTATGTATCTTTGTTTCCCAGATGTTCCGTGCGACTTTTCACTTATGTATCACTTTTTTTTTCTTATTTTTGCAACTTTTTAGGCGCAAATCTGCACCTGGTGCAAAGGAAGGATTTTTTTCATGGACCCTTTTTTAACATGTAAATTGGAATTATTTCACATGCTATAAATGTTTAAAACAATAACCTGTTTTTTTTAAATGCTGACATTTTTGCATTTAATTTTTTTTTTAAATTTATTGGTAACTTCTAAGGGTGAGGGTACACGTAGCGTTTTAATTGATCTTTAATTGCATTTTGAAACCTACTACAACAGCTGAGGAGAGGTGATTTGCCTAATTACATTACTGTTAACATTTGCATGTGTTAACATTGCTTTTACTATGCGTTTTGTAAATGCAAATGTTAACAGTAATGTAATTAGGCAAATCACCTCTCAGCAGATGTAATAGGTTTCAAAACGCAATTAAAACGCAACTTGTGACCGCACCCTTAAAGAGAACCCGTCATGCAAAATAACCCCCCTAATCTAAATAGATTATCATAAACTTCCATTAGAAAGCATTGTCTCTATCCCTTCATTGTCCCTCTAGATGCCTATAAATAAGGTCCTGAAGCTGTATGAAAATGACCTGTGAAATGTCCAATGAGTCATTAGCATATTCACGCTGTCCAGCTTATTCATGAGTGGGAGGTACAGCCGCACCCCCTGCAGTGCTTGACTGACAGCCTCTACAATGATGTGAGGTATAATGGTGTAATGGCTGTCACATGTGCTTGCTGCAGGCCACGCCTCCTGCAGTCTGTGTGTGTACAGGAGAGAATCAACAGCTCCACAATGCAGCCATGATATATCAGAACATGTCAGGTACTTGTGTAGCTGATGTCTGTGTCTCTGTGTATTAGGAGGATGCAGCACACACACCAGCAATGCTTTACTATACATTACACACAGACATGAGCAGGGGAGGGGAGGGGCAACAGGAGTTACGTCACTGCCTCTGACCATGTGACCAGTCTCATTTACATAATAAAGAAAAGATGATTTTATAATGATTAATGTATGAATTGACTAGATAAAGGCTAGGATGGATCCTTGTGAGCTGCTCCAACAGGTAGAGGTGACAGAAATAGTGACAGAGACCTGATGACAGGTGTCCTTTAACACCATGTGTGACAACAGACTCATATGTCATCATCTCCCTGGGGTGTGACTAGAGTGCTTAAAAATGCAGGACACAGCCTCAAATCCCAGATTAACAGTAGTGTCCACGCCTGCATATAACCTCCTTGTGTCCATGTGGATTTAAGACATTTGTAACAAAAAGTCTCAAAAAGAAGCCAAAATTTGTGCCTGCTAGGAAAGAAAAAAACTGAACATCACAAGTAAAAAGACATGATCATACATAAGGTGCAAGAAAGAGCTGTCAAATGTCTCAAAAATTCACTACAGAAAGACAAAACTATGATACATATCCCCCAATGTATAGACAATTCATTTGGGGGGGGGGGGGGGTCTATAACTTATTCATGAGATTATATTAACTATTTCAAGGGGGATACAAAGAAAATTATCCATTTTTATTTTGATTTTTAGCACTTTTTTTCCCCGCTCGCCATAACATAAAAATAATACTTTATCAATATTCTCTGGTTCACTACGATTATGGTGATACCTCATTTATATAGTTTTTCTTATCTCTGCTCAATTATCAACAACTGTGGCAAGACTCGCTACGGCGGCTAAGTTATCCACTGCTGAACCCAGATTGCGACTATCCATGCCATCCAAGTATGACAGAGATGCCAAGTTATGGAGCGGATTCATCACCCAGTGTTCCTTGCACTTTGAATTGATACCTTCACAGTTTGTCACAGAATGGTCCAAGGTGTCTTTTATGATCAGCCTTCTCTCCGGGATAGCCCTGGCATAGGCCACCCCGCTCTAGGACATGAACGACCCGGTCATGGCTAATATCACCGCTTTCCTCAAGGAATTCTGGTCTATCTTCGAGGAACCAGCTTGGGCGTCATCTGCCAAAACCTACCTGCTGAACTTTCACCAAGGGGACTTGTCTGTTGGTGACTACGCGGGGTCCAGTTCCGCGTGTTAGCTTCTCAGCTGGCTTGGAATGAGGCAGCCTTGCTTATTACCTTCAAAAAAGGCCTCTCTGGACATATTAAGACGCCCTGTCTGAACGCGACCTGCCTTCTTCCCTGAGCAGCCTGATCTCCCTGGCCACTCGGTTTGACATTCGCTTTTCTGAGCATTCAGAGGAGCAGCGATCCATCCTCTGTGCCTGCTGCTGAGGAACCCGTGCAGGTGGATAAAGCTCGGCTGAGCCCCCAGAAGTCCTCCAGACGAACACAGGAGAACCTCTGCCTCTATTGTGCCAGCCCGGAATACTTTCTTCAAACTTGTCCAGTCCCTCCTCAGCATCTGGAAAACGCATGCACCTAGGGTTCTTGGAAACAGGTGAGAGCTTCTCCACGCCTAAACATACCTGTTCTACTCAGCTCTGAGACAGGTAGCCAGTTTCACTTTTCGGTCTTTCTGGATTTCGGCTCTGCAGGAAACTTCGTGGATGCTGCTCTGGTCTCTCAGTATCACCTTCCTGTGGTCTGCCTTAACAAGCCGATGTTCATCTCGTCCGTCAGTGGACGGATCCTCTGTGATCTGGTCCATTACCGCACCGGGCATCTATCTCTGCAAGTTGCGGCATTGCACAAAGAGAGACTATCATTTTATGTGCCCCCATGGTCCACGACTTCTGTGTTATTAGGCTTTTAATGGTTGCAGCAACAGACACCTGTGCTGGACTGGCTGACTGGGGAGATTTTGCTTTGGGGACTGGAGTGGCAGTCTCGCTGTCTCATGGCTTTCCACTCAGTGTCCACCATGTCTTCTTCGGTGTCCTCCAAGCCTCTGGTGGGACTTCCTAATTCATATATGGACTATGCCAATGTCTTCTCGGAAAAGCAAGCAGAGATTCTGCCACCACACTGTCCCTAGGACTGTCCCATCGAGCTGCTGCTGGGCACGTCTCCCCCACAAGGTCAGATGTACCAATTGTCTGTGCCCGAAACTGTGGCTATGTCGGCCTACGTCAAGGAGAAGGGGTTTATCCGTAAGTCTTCTTCCCCTGCTGGTGCTTGGTTCTTTTGTGGCAAGAAGGATGGTTCTCTCCATCCGTGTACTGACTATCACAGTCTTAACAAGACCATGGTGAAGAACCACTATCCACTACCACTGATCACTGAACTTTTTGACCGTATCCCTGGTGCCAAGGTCTATACCAAATTGGACTTAAGTGGGGCATATAATCTCATCCGCATTCGTGAAGGTGATGAATGGAAGACCGCCTTCAATACTCTTTGAGTATCTTGTTATGCAATTTGGACTCTGCAACACACCAGCGTATTTCAGAGAGTTGCTATGTACCTGTGTCATGGTCTTTCTAGACAATATCCTGGTTTTCTCTACGGACCTTGACTCTCATCAGACCTATGTACGACAAGTTCTCAGGCGTCTCTGTGGGAAACCACCTCTATGCTAAGCTTGAGAAGTGCCTCTTCCGCCAAATGCATCTTCCTTTCCTTGGATACATCATCTCTGACAATGGACTTCAGATGGATACTACCAAGTTGTCTGCGGTATTTCAGTGGCCCCGCCCAGTAGGACTTCGTGCTATCCAGGGATTCCTGAGCTTTTCTAACTACTACCAGCAGTTTCTCCTCCCTCGTGTCTCCCATTGTGGCGTTAACGAAGAAAAACGCTAATCCTAAACTCTGGCCTCCAGCGGCTGAAGAAGCGGCTCTAAGCTGAAGTCTGCCTTTGCCTTTGCTCCTGTTCCCAGGCAGCCTGATACGGAGAAACCATTCCAACTTGAGGTTGACGCTTCCTCAGTAGGAGTGGGAGCCATTCTCACCCAGAAAGGGCCCAAAGGCCGAATGCTCACCTGTGGTTTCTTCTCAAAGACTTTCTCAGCTGTAGAGAGGAACTTCTCCATAGGAGATCAGGAACTTCTGGCCATAAAACTTGCCCTGGAAGAGTGTCGCTATCTTCTGGAAGGAGCTCGTCATCTGGTCTGTGTCTATACAGATCACAAGAACCTCCTGTATCTCCACACTGGTCCCTCTTCTTCTCTCATTTCAATTTCCTGATACACTTTCGACTAGCAGAGAAGATCAAAGCTAATGCCCTTTCTAGTGCCTCTGATGATATTGGGGAGGAAGTGGCTCCTCGACATATCGTTCCTCCTGACCGACTGGTTGTTGCCGCTCCTGTGGATCTTTGGCAACTTCCTCCTGTCAAAACCTATGTCCGACCTGCTCTTCGGAAGAGGTTAGTAACTTGGGGACATTGCTCTCATGTGGCTGGGCATCCTGGGGTGCAGATATCTGTCTGGTCAAGTATGTACGAGATTTTGCGAGTTCCTGTGCTTCCTGTGCCTGTAACAAGTTGTCACATCTCATGCCAGCAGGTCTGCTCCTGCCATTGCCGATACCCAGTTGCCCGTGGACTCATATAGCCGTGGACTCATGTAGCCATGGACTTTGTTAGAGATCTTCCTCCATCTTCTGGTAATACTGTCATCTGGGTTGTCACAGACGGTTTTCTAAGATGCCCCACATCATTCCCCAGACTGCCCTCATCTCCTCGTCTTGCCAGCCTGTTCTTCCTCCACGTCTTCCAGCTTCATGTAATCCCTCTGCACATTTTCTTGGACCAAGGTGTCTAGTTTGTTTCCCTGTTCTGGTGTTCCCTGTTCAAGTAAAGCTGGACTGTCTGTGTACCATCCACAGTCTAATGGACAAGTAGAGAGAGTTAATCAGGCTCTGGGCTGCTTTTTCCATCATTTTGTCTCTGCCCGACAGGATGACTGGTCCACTCTGTTGCCGTGGGCATAATTTTCTACAACTCTTGCTGGCTCGGCAACCTTCTTCATTTTCTATGGACAATACCCATGCACCCATGGAAGAGTTAGTTCAAGATCTTAAGTCTATCTGGAAACAGAATAGTCTTTCCTGACTACAGGCATCTGCTCGAACCAAAGCCCAGGCAGACAAAAAATGCAGACCTGATCTTCTCTCCAAGGGATAACGTCTGGCTGCCCTCCAGGTATGTCCGGCTGAAGATACCAACTTGGTCCGCATTTCCTGGGTCCATTTGAGTTGCTGAGGCACATCAACCTAGTGGCCTATAAGCTGTGTCTTCCTCCCACCATGTGCATCCCAAACTCCTTCCACGTCTCCCTTCTGAAACCTGTCATCCTGAATTGCTTCTATTAGCAGCTACCGCCTCCTGTTCCCGAGGCAGATTCCAGTGACATCTATGAGGTAAAAGAAGTCCTGAATATGAAGTAGGTTAGAGGGAAGCAGTTCTTTCTTGTTGACTGGAAGGGGATCGGGCCGGAGGAGCGGACTTGGAAACCCGAGGACAACATCCTGGACCGTGGTCTTCTTCAGAGGTTCCTGAAGGCCAAGAAGAGGGGGAGGCCGAAGGGGGGGTACTGTCATGGGTGCTCCTGCTGTCTTGGGTTGCAGAGGCACCCGTGTACCTCCTTGTGCCCAGCAGCCCAACCGCAGCTACACTCACCTCTCCCATCTCCAGCGGCGTCTCCCGGGGATCTGGTGCACGCACCAGATTTAGCAGGCCAGTGCACTGCTAATTGGTGCTCCTGGCCACCTGCAAAAATAAATGGATGGCTTCTTCCCCTGTCCCATACCATATCTTTGTGCCTCGTGCCCTAGAGAAAGCTTGTTCCCTATGTCCTGTGCGTTTATAGTGATTTCCCGTTGTGAACCCTGACTTCTCTCCTCTGCTTCCAGCCCTGACCTTCTGCCTTGTACCCTTCTCCGATCCTGTGCCGCCTGTCCTAACCTCCAGCCCGTCCATGTTATCCATGGCGTACTCTGGTGAAAACTGGCTGCCACTTAGACTCCGCTTACATCATCGTTCGCGGTGGTTCAGTGACTCCTGACACTTTGTAACACTTTAACAATTCCTTTGAATTTTTGTATAGTTTTTTTGTCACATAGGAAAAATTGGATGATATTTTTTGTGTTCAAAGAATTTCTTAACCGTGGAAGAGATAAGACGTGTGTGAGCTCAGCTCCCGCTCTTTCCATGGTTTAAGCCACATTTTTCCCTGATTTGAGCACTTAAGACATGCTAATCATGGGCCCTAAGAAATGGAAGACAGGAAGAGCATCCTCGGCACCCCCAGTGAAAACTCTCACACCTGGAAGAGACATCAAGATATTCTTTACCGGGCCCCAGCCGCCTATCCCCCCCCCCCCCCGGGGCTACACCTCACATAAATTAGCTGGCCTCAGAGCGGAACTCCAGCCCGGTGATGCCACTGATCCAATCCGGGAAACAGGCAGCAGAGCTGATTGTGGCTGGTGGAATGGAGGAGACGCTGTGGACATCGGAGCAGTCGGAAATCGTCACACCTAGCCTACGGGAATCACCGGCAGAAATACCACAGTTTCCCAAAATGGCCACTGGCAGTTCTGGTAGTAGCTGACCGATGCGCGCAACCTTCACGCCATACACAGATATGGCAGCTCCTGCCCGGCACTCGGCAGGGAGCATCGACATGGCAATGGAGCCCAAACTACCACACCTGTCCGCTTTAGACTCGGCAGACACCACACCGGTCTGGGGACCTATCCACCAATGGGACCATGACAACAGCATACTTAGGGACAGTCACGATACCTGATAGGAAACTAACAAGCATCACCCAGAACCAGGCAACCGTCATACCTCCCCCACCATACATACTCAATCACCCTCTACACCTGGGGTATTCTCACCTTCTTACCCCAGGGAAGGAGTTGCTGCACACTTCTCTACTTCTTCTCTGGCTGGTGACTGCAGCCCTGGAGTGGGGACCAAGCACTAGACTCATGGGAGCACTCCTTTTCTACAGCACCTGTTCCACGCCAGCCACGAGATGGTGCCCTGCCATACCGATCACCACAGTGGCAGGAAAGAGGTGGCTGTCTGAGAGCAAGGGGCCTGCTGTTCAGTCCAGAACATTCATCGCTTCAAGTAGCCTCCTCACCATCACCGTATAACCCTATGCAGCCTTCCTTACTCTCCCGAGTATTAGAGGGTCTGGCACAGTTGTGCTCATTCAAATCTCACAAGAGGGCAATTCCTACAAAGGAAGACATGGAGTCTCATATCTCAAGACTTGAACAATCATATAGTAAGGAGATAGCGGGGATTTGAGAAGACGTTCAACAACTGTCAAACAGAATTAGTGGTCTTGGAGGTGTCGCAAACCCCTGTTCATGACACGCTCCGATAAATATTCAGCTCTGTACTAGGAGCTCCGGAGGATTCCCCGGGTGAGTTGGACAATCTGCAACTTCAAGCCCGCCCTGCAGTTGATGACTACCCCAGAGACTACTAGGGGCTGGCTGACTATATACTATTGGGGGCTGGCTATATACTACAGGGGGCTGGCTATATACTACAGGGGGCAATCAGCGGCCATTTTGGTGACCCGCACTGAGGCCCACACATGTCCTTCGGCTTCATCTGAAGGGAGGGCCACTGGGGCTGTCTCTCTGAGGGGACAGGGACTTCGTTTGTGGGCTGTGCTCACTACAGAGACTTAATTAGCCAGATACACCGATTTCAACTGAAAAATGCCATCATGAAAAAATCCTGTGGGATCGAACAGATAGAATATAAGGTATCACTTACAGCTCCTCCCCAATCTGTCCAGGTTAATGTTGCACAAAATAAAGGCTCTGAAACCATTGCTGGATTCCCTAGGTCAAAGAGAAATACCCTACTTATGGGGATTCCCCTTCCGTCTCCAGATTTGCCATCGGGGCAATGTTGTACGCCATCCTTATGAGGTTCCCTGAGTGGCTGCGAAACGCAACATTGCTGCCTCTGACATCGTGACCTGGCCTCCCTGCCGGGACCTCTGGGTCTTGAGGCTCCACCTCAGCCCTAGCAACCCCCCAGTCGGCGACTAAGATGATAACCGCAAAGCTGAGAACAACAAGGAAGACCAGAGGGCACCCCTGAATGATACCACACTGGTATCCTGGGGTGATATGAATGTCATGTAACCTCTTCATGTGTGCCTACTTTTAAGTATAATTCATTCTACATTTTTTCTGTAGGAATGCCTTGTGTTAGTAACCTTCTTTAGTTCATTACATTGCACTCATTACTCTCTTAGTCTTTTAGCTGAAATCTTCATACCTATTCTGAGTTCTTACACAGCGGCCCATGGGTTGGGCCTCCTCTATAGTTACAAATGACAAAAGTAGTCCAGCACTTCTTAAAAATGTTTCCTTCATATAGCTTACATGTATGCACCTGGACACCGCAAAAAAAAAACATTTTGTCCCATCGATTTTCATTGATGGGAAACAGCCACATGATGATACACACTCACCGGCCACTTTATTTGGTTCACCATGCTAGTAACGGGTTGGACCCCCTTTTGCCTTCAGAACTGCCTCAATTCTTCGTGGCATAGATTCAACAAGGTGCTGGAAGCATTCCTCAGAGATTTTGGTCCATATTGACATGATGGCATCACACAGTTGCCGCAGAATTGTCGGCTGCACATCCATGATGCGAATCTCCCGTTCCACCACATCCCAAAGATGCTCTATTGGATTGAGATCTGGTGACTGTGGAGGCCATTTGAGTACAGTGAACTCATTGTCATGTTCAAGAAACCAGTCTGAGATGATTCCAGCTTTATGACATGGCGCATTATCCTGCTGAAAGTAGCTATCAGATGTTGGGTACATTGTGGTGGACATGGTCAGCAACAATACTCAGGTAGGCTGTGGCGTTGCAACGATGCTCAATTGGTACCAAGGGGCCCAAAGAGTGCCAAGAAAATATTCCCCACACCATGACACCACCACCACCAGCCTGAACCGTTGATACAAGGCAGGATGGATCCATGCTTTCATGTTGACGCGAAATTCTGACCCTACCATCCGAATGTCGCAGCAGAAATCGAGACTCATCAGACCAGGTAACATTTTTCCAATCTACTGTCCAATTTCGATGAGCTTGTGCAAATTGTAGCCTCAGTTTCCTGTTCTTAGCTGAAAGGAGTGGTACCCGGTGTGGTCTTCTGCTGCTGTAGCCCATCTGCCTCAAAGTTCGACGTACTGTGCGTTCAGAGATGCTCTTCTGCCTACCTTGGTTGTAACGGGTGGCGATTTGAGTCACTGTTGCCTTTCTATCAGCTCGAACCAGTTTGCCCATTCTCCTCTGGCATTTCCGCCCACAGAACTGCCGCTCACTGGATGTTTTTTCTTTTTCGGACCATTCTCTGTAAACCCTAGAGATGGTTGTGCATGAAAATCCCAGTAGATCAGCAGTTTCTGAAATACTCAGACCAGCCCTTCTGGCACCAACAACCATGCCACGTTCAAAGGCACTCAAATCACCTTTCTTCCCCATACTGATGCTCAGTTTGAACTGCAGGAGATTGTCTTAACCATGTCTACATGCCTAAATGCACTGAGTTGCCGCCATGTGATTGGCTGATTAGAAATTAAGTGTTAATGAGCAGTTGGACAGGTGTACCTAATAAAGTGGCCGGTGAGTGTATATCTAAGTTGTTAAGCATATAGTGACTGTTTTCCATAAAGAAAATCAAATTTAAAAGAAAACATCAAATATCTAAATATAGCAGAGAGAAGACAGAAGAGGAGCCGCACAGAGCACCGGAGGATGAGTACCGTATATACTCGTGTATAAGCCAAGTTTTTCAGCACAAAAAATGTGCTAAAAATCCTCAACTCAGCTTATATATGAGTCAATACAGCCAGCCCAGCACTTAAAAAAAACGTATACACTCACCCTCCTGCGGCCCGATGCGCAACGCTGCTTCCCCGATGTCAGCGCAGCTCCCCCGATGTCAGTGCGGCTCCTCTTCTGTCTTCGGTAACATCATGCAGGGTGCAGCCATGTTTCTTCACAGCCAGCGCATTGTATGACATCAGCAGCGGCCGCGTCATACTATGCGCCGGCCGCGAAGAAGCATGGCCGCGCCCTGCAAGATGTTACCGAAGACGGGTGCCGAAGACAGAAGAGAAGCCGCGCTGACATCGGGGGAGCAGCGCTATGCATCGGGGCCGCTGGAGGGTGACTATATACGTTTTTGTTTTGTTTTTTAGTGCTGGGTTCGCTTTATACTGCTGGGGGCATGCTGGGCTGGCTGTATACTGCTGGGGGCAGGCTGGCTGTATACTACTGGGGGCAGGCTGGGCTGGCTGTATACTACTGGGGGCAGGCTGTATACTACTGGGGGCAGGCTGGGCTCGCTGTATACTGCTGGGGGCAGGCTGGGATGGCTGTATACTACTGGGGGCAGGCTGGGCTGGCTGTATACTACAGGGGCAGGCTGGGCTGGCTGTATACTACAGGGGGCAGGGTGGCTGTATACTACTGAGGGCAGGCTGGCTATATACAACTGGGTACTTGCTGGCTATATATTGGGGGGGATCTGTAATCAGTGCATTTCCCACCCTCGGCTTATACTGTAGTCAATAGGTTTTCCCAGTTTTTGGTGGTAAAATTAAGGGTCTCGGCTTATACTCGGGTTGGCTTATACTCGAGTATATATACGGTATGTAAGTTTTTTTTAATTAACTCCATTATAAGCCGAGATGAGGTGTAAACAAGATGTAACGGCATTGTAGGACCCTGATCACACACAGCAGGATGTAACAGCTAACCATATCCATTTTGGTGCAGGATTGTTGTAATCGCACAGGATTATTTATTGTAGGACTCTGTTCACACAAAGCAATACTTGACATCTAACTAAGTTAGATTTGGTATAGAATTATTATAATTGTATAGGATTATTCATTGTAGGACCCTGTTCACACACTACAAGATGTAACAGCTAACCATTTCCATTTTGGTGGACTTAACTCAAGTGGCTAATTTTGTAGAGTAAGACGTTTTAGTAGCATAAGTTAAGATTAGAGATGAGCGAGTATACTCGTCCGAGCTTGATGCTCGTTCGAGTATTAAGGTACTCGAAACGGCTCGTTGCTCGGACGAGTATTTCCCCTGCTCGAGATCGAGCATTTAATTAAAAAAACACAGTGAAGAACAATGAAGAATAGAATAAAAACAGTGAACACAGTGAACACAGGATCATTTAAGTGAAAAACACAGTGAAAAACACAGTGAAGAATAGATTACAGATGTTCGGCACATCTGCTTACTTGTCGGGAGATACGCGCGGAACGGTGCGAACAAAATAGTATGTGAAGAACAATATATATGTGTGAAGAACACATTGCAGAACACGGTGAGCAGCACAGAGACAACGAGGAGCAGCACAGAGACACCGGGGAGCAGCACAGAGACACCGGGGAGCAGCACGGAGACATGGGGCAGCGGCAGCACGGAGACATGGGGCACGGAGACATCGGGGCACAGAGACATCGGGGCACGGAGACATCGGGGAGCGGCGGGGAGCCGCACGGAGACATCGTTGCACGGAGACATCGGGGAGCGGCACGGAGACATCGGGGCACGGAGACATCGGGGCACGGAGACATCAGGGCACGGAGACAGCGGGGCACGGAGACAGCGGGGCACGGAGACATCGGGGCACGGAGACAGCGGGGCACGGAGACAGCGGGGCACGGAGACAGCGGGGCACGGAGACAGCGGGGCACGGAGACAGCGGGGCACGGAGACATCGGGGAGCGGCGGGGAGCCGCAAGGAGACATCGTTGCACGGAGACATCGGGGAGCGGCACGGAGCGGCACGGAGACATCGGGGCACGGAGACAGCGGGGCACGGAGACAGCGGGGCACGGAGATATGGGGGCACGGAGACAGCGGGGAACGGAGACAGCGGGGCACGGAGACAGCGGGGCACGGAGACAGCGGGGCACGGAGACAGCGGGGCACGGAGACAGCGGGGCACGGAGACAGCGGGGCACAGAGACAGCGGGGCACGGAGACAGCGGGGCACGGAGACAGCGGGGCACGGAGACAGCGTATCTCCCGACAAGTAAGCAGATGTGCCGAACATCTGCAATCTATTCTTCACTGTGTTTTTCACTTAAATGATCCTATTCTTCACTGTTCTTCACATCTGCTAACTTGTCGGGAGATAATATACGCGCGGAACAGTGAAGAATAGATTGCAGATGTTTGCATACATCTGCTAACTTATCAGAAGACATTCTTTTTCAATTAATTAACACATTTTATTCCCGAACCATATTCCCTTTGAAAAATGCTCGAGTCTCCCATTGACTTCAATGGGGCTCGTTATTCGAGACGAGCACTCGAGCATCTGGAAAAGTTCGTCTCGAATAACGAGCACTCGAGCATTTTAGTGCTCGCTCATCTCTAGTTAAGATCCCTTCTAAAGTTGAAAACCGCTAGTTGTGCCCAGAAAAATCAAAAAGTTTCTCTGACCATGAGTTTGGCTTTATAATCTCTTCCCCTTGGGGGACTGGACACTTTTTCCATGCCTTTCCATGCAAAGGAGGAGATATCGCCCTTATGGACTGTTCTAAAATGTTTCGATACTGCAGAAACATTGGGGCACTTTTACTAAGGGTCCATGGACTGCATTTCCTTCGGGTTTCCCGACTATTTCCGATTTGCACCGCATTTAACAGGGGTTTTTGGCGCACGCAATTGGATTTTGACGCAATCGCGACCACTTTCATGTGTCACAAATCAGGGGGCGTGGCCCTCAGACAACCGGACTGATTCGGAATAAACGCGGGATTTAAAATTCAAATTGTGTTGCAAGACATGCACTCACATACACCGGTAAGAAGAAGGTGAACTCCGGCGGACCTCAGCGGGGAAGTAACACATGCAGGATATCGGGCACACGGTTTTGGTGAATCACGCTGGACTTCATCCTCATCGGACATTCCGGATTGGGGGTCGCAACAGGACCGAGTAAGTAAATGTGCCCCATTATTTGATGTTTAAATAGCTTCTAGAAGTGAGGTAATGGACAAATTTCAAGAACTGGTTGAAAGAGATTTAACTAAGCTAAAAGACCATAGTTATCAGAGTAAACATCAAAAATCTATAATATTAATCCTATACCAAAGTGAATATAGTTAGCTGTTACATATTGCTGTGTGTGAACAGAGTCCAACAATAAATAATCCTGTGCAATTACAACAATCCTGTACCAAGATGGCTATGGTTAGCTGTTACATCTTGCCGTGTGTGAACAGGGTCCTACAATGAATAATCCTGTACAATTATAATAATCCTATACCAAAGTGTATTTACGTAGTTAGCTGTTACATATTGTTGTATTGTTGTGTGTGAGCAGGGTCCTACAATGAATAATCCTGTACGATGTACGATTATAATAATCCTATACCAAAATGTATATGGTTAGCTGTGACATCTTGCTGTGTGTGAACAGGGTCCTACAAAGAAAAATCCTGCGCGACTCTAGGAAATGTTATGTTGTTTATATGATGTCATTATGTAAATGATTTTGTATGTTTATATGGAATATATGACCTCATCATGTATGTATATAATTTTGTATGTACATATATTTAGATAGCGGGAGAGCTTTTGCTACACCAAAGTAGTGAAATTATTTTCTGTATTTTTTATGTGTTATGATTAGAGATGAGCGAACATGCTCGTCCGAGCTTGATGCTCGGTCGAGCATTAGCGTACTCGAAACTGCTCGTTGCTCGGACGAATACTCCGCCCGCTCGAGAAAATGGCAGCTCCCGCCGTTTTGCTTTTTGGCGGCCAGAAACAGAGCCAATCACAAGCCAGGAGACTCTGCACTCCACCCAGCATGACGTGGTACCCTTACACGTCGATAGCAGTGGTTGGCTGGCCAGATCAGGTGACCCTGGGATAGACTAGCCGCTGCCCGCGCTGCTCGGATCATTCTGTGTCTGGATGCCGCTAGGGAGAGAGCTGCTGCTGGTCAGGGAAAGCGTTAGGGTGTTCTATTAGCTTACTGTTAGGCAGGAGTGATTCTCCAAGAACCCAACAGCCCTTCTTAGGGCTACAATAACGTTCTACTTTTTTTTTTTTTATTTGCATCTAGTACCATTTTGTGAGGAATTAGCAGGGGGACTTGCTACCGTTGTGTTTAGCTCTTAGTGGCACACATATCCACCTCAAACACCAAAGTGGGAAAATTTAGTAGGGGTTGGATTTCAATTAGGCACAGTCTGCCATTTTTCCTTTTTTATTTTACGTTTATTTTGTTTAATAACTCAGTGTCATCTCATCTGGCATAGTAGTGTGCTTTCATACTTGGCTAGAAAATAGCCATAGGAGAATCCAAACGGCTTACGCCTACAGTAGCGTTATATATTTGATTTCTGGTTGATCTGCTGGTGGCTGTACTTGCTGCAGTGCATCTACTAGCCAATTGTCAGCAATTTGTAGTGAGACTTGCGACCGCTGTGTTTTGCGCTTAGTGACGCACATATCCATTGCAAAGACCGAAGTGGGAAAATTTAGTAGGGGTTGGATTTCAATTAGGCACAGTCTGCCATTTGTCCTTTTTTATTTTACGTTTATTTTGTTTAATAACTCAGCGTCATCTCATCTGGCATAGTAGTGTGCTTTCATACTTGGCTAGAAAATAGCCATAGGAGAATCCAAACGGCTTACGCCTACAGTAGCGTTATATATTTGATTTCTGGTTGATCTGCTGGTGGCTGTACTTGCTGCAGTGCATGTACTAGCCAATTCTGAGCAATTTGTAGTGAGACTTGCGACCGCTGTGTTTTGCGCTTAGTGACGCACATATCCATAGCAAAGACCGAAGTGGGAAAATTTAGTAGGGGTTGGATTTCAATTAGGCACAGTCTGCCATTTGTCCTTTTTTATTTTACGTTTATTTTGTTTAATAACTCAGCGTCATCTCATCTGGCATAGTAGTGTGCTTTCATACTTGGCTAGAAAATAGCCATAGGAGAATCCAAACGGCTTACGCCTACAGTAGCGTTATATATTTGATTTCTGGTTGATCTGCTGGTGGCTGTACTTGCTGCAGTGCATGTACTAGCCAATTCTGAGCAATTTGTAGTGAGACTTGCGACCGCTGTGTTTTGCGCTTAGTGACGCACATATCCATAGCAAAGACCGAAGTGGGAAAATTTAGTAGGGGTTGGATTTCAATTAGGCACAGTCTGCCATTTGTCCTTTTTTATTTTACGTTTATTTTGTTTAATAACTCAGCGTCATCTCATCTGGCATAGTAGTGTGCTTTCATACTTGGCTAGAAAATAGCCATAGGAGAATCCAAACGGCTTACGCCTACAGTAGCGTTATATATTTGATTTCTGGTTGATCTGCTGGTGGCTGTACTTGCTGCAGTGCATGTACTAGCCAATTCTGAGCAATTTGTAGTGAGACTTGCGACCGCTGTGTTTTGCGCTTAGTGACGCACATATCCATTGCAAAGACCGAAGTGGGAAAATTTAGTAGGGGTTGGATTTCAATTAGGCACAGTCTGCCATTTGTCCTTTTTTATTTTACGTTTATTTTGTTTAATAACTCAGTGTCATCTCATCTGGCATAGTAGTGTGCTTTCATACTTGGCTAGAAAATAGCCATAGCAATAGGATAGCATCGTTTGGTTTTAAAAACTCAAAAACACAAAAAAAACAAAAAAAACAAAAAAACACAAAAAAAACAAAAAACACAAAAAAAAGTTAAAAAAAAATTAAAGTTATAACTCTCATTTTAAAAATGTTTAACCCGAGGGCTAGGGGTAGAGGACGAGGGCGGGGACGTGGGCGTCCAACTACTGCAGGGGTCAGAGGCCGTGGTCCTGGGCGGGGTGAGACACCACCTGCTTATGAGGGAGCAGGGGAACGCCGCAGAGCTACACTCCCTAGGTTCATGTCTGAAGTTACTGGGACTCGTGGTAGAGCACTGTTGAGGCCAGAACAGTGCGAACAGGTGATGTCGTGGATTGCCGACAATGCTTCGAGCAATTTGTCCACCAGTCAGTCTTCCACGCAGTCCACCCATGTCACCGAAATCGCCACTCCTCCAGCTCCTGCACCTCAGCCTCCTCCCCCCCAGTCTGCCCCCTCCCAGGAAAATTTGGCATTTGAACCGGCATACTCTGAGGAACTGTTTTCTGGACCCTTCCCACAGTCACAAACCACTTGTCCGGTTGCTGCTGAGCAATTTTCCGATGCCCAGGTTTTCCACCAGTCACAGTCTGTGGGTGATGATGACCTTCTTGACGTAGTGGAAGTGTGTAAAGAGGTGTCCGACGATGAGGAGACACGGTTGTCAGACAGTGGGGAAGTTGTTGTCAGGGCAGGAAGTCCGAGGGGGGAGCAGACTGAGGGATCGGAGGATGATGAGGTGACAGACCCAAGCTGGGTTGAGAGGCCGGGTGAACACAGTGCTTCTGAGACGGAGGAGAGTCCTCGACCAGAACAGGTTGGAAGAGGCAGTGGTGGGGCCAGACGGAGAGGCAGGGCCAGAGCTGGTGCATCAGCGCCAAATGTGTCAACTAGTGAAGCTCCCGTGGTGAGGGCTCTTGCGGCGAGGGCTAGATCTTCAGAAGTCTGGAGGTTCTTTAAGGAAACACCGGATGACCGACGGACTGTGGTGTGCAACATTTGCCAAACCAGGCTCAGCAGGGGTTCCACCACTACTAGCTTAACTACCACCAGTATGCGCAGGCATATGAATGCTAAACACCCCACTCAGTGGCAACAAGCCCGTTCACCTCCGGCCGTGCACACCACTGCTCCTTCCCCTGTGTCAGCTGATAGTCAGCCCCCTGCCCAGGACCCTGCCACAAAAACCCCATCGTCGCCTCCACGATCCTCCACAGCATCCACCAGCGTTCAGCTCTCCATACCCCAGACGCTGGAGCGGAAACGCAAATATAGTGCAACCCACCCGCACGCCCAGCCCTTAATGTGCACATCTCCAGATTGCTTAGCCTGGAGATGCTGCCCTATAGGCTAGTAGAGACCGAGGCCTTTCGCAACCTCATGGCGGCGGCCGCCCCTCGGTATTCGGTCCCCAGCCGCCACTACTTTTCCCGATGTGCCGTCCCAGCCCTGCACCAGCACGTGTCAGACAACATCACCCGTGCCCTGACCAACGCCGTTTCTGACAAGGTCCACCTGACCACGGACACGTGGACGAGTGCTGCCGGGCAGGGCCACTATATATCGCTGACGGCACATTGGGTTAACTTGGTGGAGGCTGGGACCGAGTCTGACCCTGGGGCTGGTCATATACTGCCAACACCGAGGATTGCGGGGCCTACCTCGGTCCAGGTGTTTCAGGCCTACTATGCCTCCTCCTCCTCCCACCCCTCCTCCACCTCCTCCTCCGAACTACCATCCGTGGGCACGGCGCCATCAGTCGGTAGCTCTAGGCACAGCAGCAGTGCCGTCGCTAAGCGACAGCAGGCGGTGCTCAAACTGCTGAGCCTAGGCGACAAAAGGCACACCGCCCAAGAGCTATTACAGGGCATCACGGCGCAGACTGATCTGTGGCTGGCACCGCTGAACCTGAAGCCAGGCATGGTTGTGTGTGACAACGGCCGTAACCTGGTGGCGGCTCTGCAACTCGGCAGACTGACACATGTGCCTTGCCTGGCCCATGTGTTAAATCTGATAGTTCAGCGTTTCCTCAAGACATACCCCAATCTGTCTGATTTGCTCACGAAGGTGCGCCGCATCTGTGCGCATTTCAGGAAGTCCAGCCCAGATGCTGCCACTCTCAGGGCAGCGCAGCGCCGCCTCCAACTGCCCGTTCACCGACTGTTGTGCGACGTGCCCACGAGGTGGAATTCAACACTGACCATGTTATCCAGAGTTTACCAGCAGCGCAGAGCGATTGTAGACTGCCAGATGTCAACTTCCACCAGAAGTGGTAGTCAGGTCAGTCAGCTTCCTCAAGTCTACAATGAGGAGTGGACGTGGATGTCTGATATCTGTCAGGTGCTGAGTAACTTTGAGGAGTCAACACAGATGGTCAGTGGCGATGCCGCCATCATCAGCCTCACCATCCCGCTGCTTGGCCTGTTGAAAAACTCTCTGATCAGCATGAAGTCGGAAGCTTTGCGCTCGTCACAAGAGACGGGGGAAGAAGATTCCCTTGTTGATAGCCAAAGCACCCTCAGGTCTGTTTCTCAGCGCATATCGGAGGAGGTGGAGGTGGAGGAGGATAAGGAGGAAGAGGAGGAGAATGTTGGCGAGACACAAGAGGGGACCATTGTTGAGTCCTTCACTGTTCAGCGTGTATGGGCAGAAGAAGAGGAGTTGGAGGAGGAGGAAATGGACAGTCAGGCCAGTGAGGGGAGTGAATTCTTACGCGTTGGTACTCTGGCGCATATGGCAGATTTCATGCTAGGCTGCCTATCCCGTGACCCTCGCGTTCAAAGAATTTATTCCAGCACCGATTACTGGGTGTTCACTCTCCTGGACCCACGGTACAAGCAAAATCTTTCCACTCTCATCCCTGCAGAGGAAAGGAGTGTGAGAATGCATGAATACCAGCAGGCCCTGGTGCACAAGCTGAAACAGTATTTCCCTTCTGACAGCGCTAGCGGCAGAGTGCGTAGTTCTGCGGGACAAGTAGCGAGGGAGAGTAGGCGAGCAGGCAGCTTGTCCAGCACTGGCAAGGGTATGCTTTACAAGGCTTTTGCCAGCTTTATGTCACCCCAGCAAGACACTGTCACCTGTCCCCAGTCTCGGCAGAGTAGGGCTGATCTTTACAGAAAGATGGTGAGGGAGTACGTAGCTGACCATACCATCGTCCTAAATGATCACACAGCTCCCTACAACTACTGGGTTTCAAAGCTGGACATGTGGCACGAACTGGCGCTGTACGCCTTGGAGGTTCTTGCCTGCCCTGCCGCTAGCGTCTTGTCCGAGCGGGTTTTCAGTGCAGCTGGTGGCATCATCACAGATAAGCGTACACGCCTGTCGACTGACAGCGCTGACAGGCTGACGCTTATTAAAATGAATAAAGGCTGGATTTCTCAGAATTTCCAATCTCCACCAGGTGAAGGAAGCTCAACCTGAATAATTGATCCACTCCTCCTCCTCCTCATTTTCCTCCTTCTCCTCCTCTTTGTACAGTAAAGCAGAGGAAACTGGCTATTTTTTGACAGGGCCCACTGGCTCTTGCTATAGTACTTTATGCATTTAATTTTTCTGGAGGGCCACCTACCCGGTCCTCTGTTTGAAACAATTTTTGTGAGTGCCACATACAGGCACTCAATCTATTCCATTTTTCTGGAGGGCCACCTACCCGGTCCTCTGTTTTAAAAAATTTTTGGGACTGCAGCATACAGGCACTCAATCTATTCCATTTTACTGGAGGGCCACCTACCTGCTCCTCTGGTTTGAAAAATTTTTGGGACTGCCACATACAGGCACTCAATCTATTCCATTTTTCTGGAGGGACACCTACCTGCTCCTCTGGTTTGAAAACTTTTTGGGACTGCCACATACAGGCACTATCCAAATTAAATTGTCTCCATAGCAGCCTCCACACGTTGTCTCCATTGCTACCTCCAAAAGTCGTCCATATAGCTGCCTCCATACATCCTCCCCTTATCAAACGAGGTGTGTCAGGCAGAAATTTGGGTTGTTTTCATGGATTCCACATCAAAGTTGTTAACTTTGTCGCCACCCTGCTGTGTTATCCACAAAATATACTGGCAAACTTTTATGATTAACCGATATTATTTCAGCGCTTCTTGCGCAGCTGTTTACATTCCCCTCACCCGCCATATCCTAAACTTATAAGAACGCTACTACACTTGATCTTATACAAAAGGTTCTTAGAAGTGCTGTTTGGGGAGTAGCCTAGAGACAGGGGCTTGGATTGGCGAAAGCTCGCCTGGCAGCGGAGCGCCAGCTCCATGCCAAGATCCAACTAACATAGTTTTAACTGCAGCACCTTTAATCTACTACTAGTTCACTGCCTCCATACATGGTCCCCTTATCAAACGAGCTGTGTCAGGCAGAATTTTGGGTTGTTTTCATGGCTTCCATGTTAACTTTGTCGCCACCCTGCTGTGTAATCCACAAAATATACTGGCAAACTTTTATCATGTACCGATATTATTTGAGCGCTTCTTGCTCACCTCCTTTGGTTCCTCTCTGCCACCCATTGGTTTGAAGCCTGAGTCCATTTAGGGTATGTTGCCATGCCACTCTCTAGCCTGCTGCTGCTGCCGCTGCCTCTGCATGCCGTCCCCTATAGTGTCAGGGTCAATTATTGCATGTTTTAGATGCTATCTAGCTTCATTCTGTCACTCTGTCATGGCCATGCTGTTGCCCATAATTTTGGCATAATGGTGCGATTAAGCAGCCTCAGAGGCATCCATGCATGCTGCCCCTGCTGTTTCCTGTCCATTTCCGTGGTGTTTCCATCCTTTTCTGAGGTTCCCAGGTGTTTGGCCAAGCTTCCCTGTGCAGAGCCTTGGTCCCCTTGAAAAATGCTCGAGTCTCCCATTGACT
Organism: Engystomops pustulosus; assembly: GCF_040894005.1. Lineage (NCBI taxonomy): Eukaryota > Metazoa > Chordata > Amphibia > Anura > Leptodactylidae > Engystomops > Engystomops pustulosus. The sequence continues at coordinate 128,406,008 of NC_092417.1, read as the reverse complement.
TCAATGGGGTTCGTTATTCGAGACGAGCACTCGAGCATCGGGAAAAGTTCGTCTCGAATAACGAGTACCCGAGCATTTTAGTGTTCGCTCATCTCTAGTTATGATCAATGAAAATAAATGATGTTTTCTTTTAAATTTGATTTTCTTCATTCAAAACAGTCACTATATGCTTAAAAACTTAGATATTTATCATCATACATCATGTGGCTGTTTCCCATCAATGAAAAATCGATCACTGTGGTAGAAAAGGAAGTGAGATTTGTACACAGGTAACCATGATTAAGTCCTATTTGTTTTTTTTGCTGTGTCCGGGTGCATACATGTAAGCTCTATGATGGATTTTAATTATATGGAATAAAGGAAGATTTTTTACCTACATCCCGTAGAAGTGCAAGTTGTCATTTGCAACTTGCTGGAAGGGCATTACACTGTTTTCCGAACATCGAGGGAGTAGCTGTTTATGGAGTGGTCAGCTGGTTTCACTGTTTAGACTCCTCTATAGTTAGTTTCAACTCCCGACTGGGGACTTGCACTTAGCTGGTCTGTGTGCGTATTTTATTGTATCCCCACACCTGAGAACAGACCAGATGCTCTTGCTGTCTAGGTCTTCTCCCATTCTCTCTCTATTTGTCTCCCCTTAGGGGAGAGTTCAGTGTTGGTTTGCAGCGTTCGGGCCGTGCGATCCGAGCAGCATGTGTTGCGAGTGTAATGCGAGTTAATCGCATCACACTCGCAAGTGTGGAACCAGCCTTAGTGTGTGTTTTTCTTCCCCCCTCTCCTTTTCTGGTTTCCCTTTTCTTCTCTATTTCTGTCACATGTCGTGTCTTCTCTTAGTATCGGTGCACGTTACCGATCTAACTATCTCTCATTTGTCTCCCACCTATTGTTCCCCCGTCCTTCGGACTCCTCTAATTCTCCTCAGCATGGGTAGCATAGATCATTTTGCATGTTTAATGTGAGGGGGCTTAAAGAGAACCCATCATACAAGCCCCCGAAACTAAACATATTTTCATAAACTGCCATTAGAAAGCCTGTAAACTTAAGCAATCAGGTACTAAAGATGTATGCAAATGACCTGAGAATGTCCAATGAATCATTTTCATATTCAGCTGTCCAACTTATTCATGAGCACAGCTGAGCACAGCCACACCCCCCAATGCTTGACTGACAGCCTGTATAATGATGTGAGGTATAATGGTATAATGGCTCCATGTGCTTCCTGGTGCTGGGGAACACACCTCCTGCAGCCTGTGTGTGTATGTGAAAGATACAACAGCTCCAGGCAGCCATGTTATTGCAGAACATGTCAGATTCATGCGTATTAGGAGGGAGAGCATGTCAGCAGATAAAGCATAGACACAAGCAATGCCTTACTTTACATTACACACAGAAATAAGCAGAGGGAGGAGAGGGGAGGGGTAACAGAAGTGACATCACTTTGATCTCCATGTGACCAGCCTCATTTACATACTAAAGAAAAGATGATTTTAGAATGATAAATGTATGAATTGACTAGATAAAGGCTGGGATGGAATCCTTGTGGGCTGCTCCAAGAGGTGGTGGTGACAGAAATAGTGACATAGACCTGATGAACTGCCCCTTCGCTGTTCCGGTGCCCCCATGACCCACATCCCAGTTTGCGGGCACATCTGTGCCTCTCTGTGGTCCCCGGCTTCCCTCCCTATCATAGTATCATAGTATTATAGTATATATGGCTGGAAAAAGACGCAAGTCCATCAAGCCCAACCTTTAAGAATTAAATAAATGTTTTATCCCCATAACCCGTGATATTTTTTCTCTCCAGAAGGGCATCCAGGCCTCCAGTCCGCCATAACAACCTCCTGCGGCAGAGAGTTCCATAGTCTCACTGCTCTTACAGTAAAGAACCTTTGTCTATGGTTATGGTAGAATCGCCTCTCCTGTAGGCGTAGAGGATGCCCCCTTGTCCTGGTCACAGGCCTAGGTATAAAAAGATCCTTGGAGAGATCCTTGTACTGTCCGTTCAGGTATTTGTACATTATAATGAGGTCTCCCCTCAGTCATCTTTTTTCTAAACTGAATAATCCCAAATTTTGTAATCTGTCATTGTATTCTAATCCCCCCATTCCCCTAATAATCCTAGTTGCCCTCCTCTGCACCCGTTTCAGCTCTACTATATCCTTTTTATACACTGGTGCCCAAAACTGTACACAATATTCCATGTGTGGTCTGACCAGGGATTTGTATAAGGGCAAAACTATGTCTTTATCATGAGAATCTATTCCTCTCTTGATACATCCTATAATTTTATTTGCTTTAGCAGCAGCCACCTGGCTCTGGTCACTAAAATTAAGTTTACCATCCACCAATACCCCCAAGTCCTTTTCAGCTCCAGTTATACCAAGTAATTGACCGTTTAAGCACATAATTATACATTTTGTTTCCATGGCCCAAGTGCATAACTTTACATTTATCTACATTAAACCTCATCAACCATTTCTCTGACAACTCCTCAAGCTTCCACAAATCCCTCTGTAATGCTAAACTATCAACCTCAGTATTTATTACTTTACACAGCTTAGTATCATCTGCAAATATTGAAACTTGACTGTGTAAACCCACTACAAGGTCATTAATAAAAATATTAAAAAGAAGTGGCCCCAATACTGACCCCTGCACCCCCTATTTGCCCTGCACAAGTGTAGTTGCCCTCCCCCCAGGTCTCTAGTTTAAACACTCCTCCAACCTTGTAGCCATTTTTTCCCCCAAAACAGCTGCACCCTCCCCATTGAGGTGCAGCCCATCCCTACTGTAGAGCCTGTAGCCGACAGAAAAGTCAGCCCAGTTCTCCATGAACCCAAAACCCTCCTTCCTACACCAACTTTTGAGCCACTTATTTACCTCCCTGATCTCCCGCTGCCTTTCTGGTGTGGCACATGGTACAGGTAGTATTTCGGAGAAAACTACCTTTGAGGTCCTTGCCCCGAGCTTATGGCCTAAATCCCAGAAATCATTTTTAAGGACCTCCCCCCTAACTCTTACTTTGTCATTAGTGCCAATGTGGACCATGACCGTTGGTTCCTCACCAGCCCCTCCCAGTAATCGGTCAACCTGTCTAAATTCCTGCTCCAGCAGCCCGGCACGCAGGTCCTCACCCCCTAGGGCATGCACGCCAGCAGGGCCAGCGCACCTCTAATTGGTGCTGGCCATTCCCAGGAAATTGTTTAAAACTGCATTCCCCACCGGGTCTTCACGCTTAATACCACTGAGAAAGCTATTTCATGCGTTTTGCTGTGTTTCCTCATTGTGATCCCGGTTTCATTTTTGACTCTGATCCTGACCTACCGCTATGTCTCCAACTCCGATCCTGTGTTGCCTGTTTCAATCTCCTGCCTGTCCCCGACCACGAGTTTGCCTCACTATTCTGTACTTTGCCTTGGCCGCCACCGCTGACAAAGTTGTGCCTGTGGAACGACCTAGTGGTACCACGCTGCAAAAAGTCTAACCTGCTTTGTGGTGGGGTCTGGTGAAAACCGGGTACCGCTTAGACTCTGGTCCCAGGTGTCGGCTTATGTCATCGTCGATGGTGTAATTACCACTGATCCTGACAGTAAGATCCAGCCATGGATCCCTCCAAGGTTTCGCTACCTGTTCTGGCTGATCTTGCCATCATCGTGGATCAGCAGACCCAGCAAGTTGCTGTGCAAGGTCAGCAACTCAGACAAGTCTCCACTATTTTACAGAAGTTATTGTCATCCCGTGGCAGCAGCAGCATCCGGTTCCTGCGGTACCCTCCGCTACTGCGGCTGCATTGGCCTCTGCAGAACCCAGACTGCGTCCATCCATGCCATCCAAATACGATGGAGATCCCAAGTTGTGCAGGGGCTTCATCACGCAGTGCCCTTTGCACATCAAGCTTATGCCCACGCAGTTCATCACAGAGAAGTCGAAGGTGGCTTTCGTAATCAGCCTTCCATCTATGGCATGGGCTATGCCCCTCTGGGACAGGAGAGGCTCGGTCATGGCTGACTTTACCACGTTCCTCACAGAATTCCAATCCATCTTTCAGGAACCAGCCCAGGAATCATCTGCTGAGACTGCCCTGCTGAACTTACGCCAAGGGGGCTCTTCTGTTGGTGACTACATGGTTCAATTCCGTACCTTTGCCTCTGAGCTGAAATGGAATGGAGCAGCCTTACATGCTACCTTTAAAAAAAGGACTTTCCAGACCACCTTGTCTGCACTGGACCTGCCGTCTTCCCTGAGTGAGCTTATCTCCTTGGCTAGGAGCAATGTCTTGATCAAGCGCCAGTCAGGACCCGTCACTTTCCTCACCTGGCCCCGGTTTTTCAAAATCCGCCTATCTTCCTCCGTGTCTGCCTCAGAGGAACTCATGCAGGTGCATAGAGCATGGCTAAATCCCCAAGAGTGGGCAAAATAGGAACTGGCAAACATCAGCCAGATCTACAGACGCTGAAAGTAGGCACTATATTGTTACATAGGAGTGTCTATATCAAAAGGAGTTTCGACTCTTACTCCAAATAAAGTTAAATGGTTTTAATAATATAAAGCAATGTAAAAACAAAGTATCCAATGATAGAATAAAATGACAAGATAAGAACAGTAAATGTCCTTGTTTACGCGTTTCGGGGTGGCACCCCTTTTTCAAAACAAAGCGCCCTACAATAAGAAAGCATGCACAGCGCTAAACTGTAGTAAACAATAAATATACATTTAGATATTGCTGGCATAACAGGTATAATAATAAAATAGACTTACAGGCTATCTACTGCGCAATTAAAGCTACGCGTCCTACAATGAGATTGTGTGCATCACACTACATAGAAGTACCCTTTGGATCGCGCGCAGGCTGCTCAAACAAATTTGTACTAAGATGGCCGCTTGCAATGGCCTGTTGCGGAAGTAGCCATCTGCTGTATTTTGGGGGTGGAAGTGACATCAGTATGATGGGTGAAAGTAGCATCAGTATTGGGTCACAGGTACGGAGTCCTACAGGGCAAGGCCACAGAAGTACCGCACACAACTTGGTTGGATCCATCTGTAGGCCTTTATCAAAGATGATGTATCAGATGGAACTGGCACTTCTCCAGTTTGGCATAGAGACAATTGGCCCTTAGGCGCCTAAGAACTTGTTGTACGTGGACTTGATGAGACTCCAGGTCAGAAGAGAACACCAAGATGTTGTTTAAGTAGAGCCATGGAAGGTAAGTGAGGCTGCAGTAGCGGTGGTAAAAAAGTAAAAAAAAATGTTATTCAATAAAAAATAAATTATAAAATAAATAAAAATGCCCCAAATCCCCATTAACACATAAAATGACATGTAGGGGCAGACTTATCAAGCTGTCTGAAAGTCAGAATATTTCTAGGAACCCTTTAAAAAATTCATGAACACTGATAAAATGAAAGCTGAGCTATAATTGGTTGCCATGGGCAACTAGAAATAGTCTGACTTTCAGACAGCTTGATAAATCTGCCCCAGAATGGAAAACGGTCAAAATCTTAACACAATTCCCAAACATATCTCCACATAATACAATCCCCAAACCACATCCGTAACGACTAGAGATGAGCGAGCACTAAAATACTCGAGTCGAACTTTATCCAATGCTCGAGTGCTCGTTTCGAGTAACGAACCCCATTAAAGTCAATGGGAGACTCAAGCATTTTTTAAGGGGACCAAGGCTTTGCACAGGGAAGCTTGGCCAAACACCTGGAAACCTCAGAAAATGATGGAAACACCACGGAATTGGACAGGAAACAGAAGGGGCAGCATGCATGGATGCCTCTGAGGCTGCTTAATCGCACCATTATGCCAAAATTATGGGCAACAGCATGGCGATGACAGAGTGACGAAATGAGGCTAGATAGCATCTAAAACATCCAATAATTGACCCTGACATTATAGGGGACGGCATGCAGAGGCAGTGGCAGCAGCGGCAGGCTTGAGAGTGGCATGGCGACATACCCCAAATGGACTCAGACTTCAAACCAATTTTAAAAATTCCTTTTGGCGAGGATAACGTGTAGCACTGTATGTATCAATATTTTGCCTGGTTAACGTGGCAGAGAGGAACCAAAGGAGGTGAGCAAGAAGTGCTGAAATGATTTCCTATGTGAACAAAAGGTTGACGGTATATTTAGTGGATAACACAGCATGGTGGCGACAGATGGGCCGAGTTCCATTATGTATCTGGTGAAACACCTGAAAATTCTGCCTGACACAGCTCATTTGATAAGGGGATGATGTGCTGTATTTAATCTCGCGCTCCAGCGTCTGGGTTATAGACAGTTGAACGTTGCGCATGGAGACATTGGTGGACGCTGTGGAGGATCATGGAGGCGTAATGGACAGGAAACAGCAGGGGCAGCATGCATGGATGCCTCTTAGGCTGCCTAATCTTGGGAGGGAGCTGGTGGTCCGCTGCCAGGCGAGCTTTCGTCTGTCCAAGCCCCTGTCTCTCGGCTCCTCCCCACCCAATATGGGCCTGGGGGCCAGAAGCGTTTACTTTGAAAAAATTTGAATTTTCAAAGCAGACGGGGGCTACAAACAGCACTTCTAAGAACCTTTTGTATAAGATCAAGTGTAGTACTGTTCTTATAAGTAATTGGCCTGGATATGGCGGGGGAGGGGAACGTAAACAGATGCGCAAGTAGCGCTGAAATAATATCGGTAAATGATAAAAGATTGGCGGTATATTTTGTGGATAACACAGCAGGGCGACAAAGTTAACAAGTTTGATGTGGAAGACGTGAAAACAACCCAAAATTCTGCCTGACACAGCTCGTTTGCTAAGGGGACGATGTATGGAGGCAGCTATGTGGATGACTTTTGGAGGCAGCTATGGAGATGACGTGTGGAGGTAGCAATGGAGACAACATGTGGAGGCAGCTATAAAGACAATGTGTGGAGGCTGCTATGGAGACAATTAAATTTGGATGGTGCCTGTATGTGGCAGTCCAAAACAGTTTTCAAACCAGAGGAGCGGGTAGGTGGAACTCCAGAAAAATTAAATACATAAAGTACCTGTATGTGGCACTCCCAAAAATTGTTTAAAACAGAGGACTGGGTAGGTGGCCCTCCAGAAAAATTAAATACATAGAGTACTATAGCTATAGTCAGTTGGCCCTGGCAAAAAAATAGCCAGTTTCCTCTGCTTTAGTGTACAAAGAGGAGGAGAAGGAGGAGAATGAGGAGGAGGAGTGCATACATTATTCCGGTTGAGCTGCTTTGACCTGGTGGAGAATGGAAATCCTGAGAAATCCAAGCTTTATTCATCTTGATAAGCGTCAGCCTGTCAGCGCTGTCAGTCGACAGGCGTGTACGCTTATCAGTGATGATGCCACCAGCGGCACTGAAAACCCTCTCTGACAACACGCTAGCGGCAGGGCAGGCAAGAACCTCCAAGGCGTACAGTGCCAGTTCGGGCCACATGTCAGCTACGTACTCCCTCACCATCTTTCTGTAAAGATCAGCCCTACTCTGCCGAGACTGGGGACAGGTGACAGTGTTTTGCTCCGGTGACATAAAACTGGCAAAGGCCTTGTAAAGCGTACCCCTGCCAGTGCTGGACAAGCTGCCTGCTCGCCTACTCTCCCTCGCTATTTGTCCCGCAGAAGTACGCCCTCTGCCGCTAGCGCTATCAGAAGGGAAATACTGTTTAAGCTTGTGCACCAGGGCCTGCTGGTATTCAAGCATTCTCATACTCCTTTCCTCTACAGGGATGAGAGTGGAAAGATTTTACTTGTACCGTGGGTCCAGGAGAGTGAATACCCAGTAATCGGTGCTGGAATAAATTCTTTGAACGCGAGGGTCACGGGATAGGCAGCCTAGCATGAAATCTGCCATATGCGCCAGAGTCCCAATGCGCAAGAATTCACTCCCCTCACTGGCCTGACTCTCCATTTCCTCCTCCTCCTTTTCTTCTGCCCATACACGCTGAACAGTGAAGGACTGAGAAATGCTCCCCTCTTCCTCCTCCACCTCCTCCGATACTGAGAAACAGGGTGCTTTGGCTATCAACAAGGTAATCTTCTTCCCCCGTCTCTTGTGACGAGTGCAAAGCTTCCGACTTCATGCTGACCAGAGAGTTTTTCAACAGGCCAAGCAGTGGGATGGTGAGGCTGATGATGGCGGCATCGCCACTGACCATCTGTGTTGACTCCTCAAAGTTACTCAGCACCTGACAGATATCAGACATCCACGTCCACTCCTCACTGTAGACTTGAGGAAGCTGACTGACCTGACTACCAGTTCTGGTGGAAGTTGACATCTGGCAGTCTCCAATCGCTGTGCGCTGCTGGTAAACTCTGGATAACATGGTTAATGTTGAATTCCACCTCGTGGGCACGTCGCACAACAGTCGGTGAGCGGGCAGTTGGAGGCGGCACTGTGCTGCCCTGAGAGTGGCAGCATCTGTGCTGGACTTCCTGAAATGCGCACAGATGCGGTGCACCTTCTTGAGCAAATCAGACAGATTGGGGTATGTCTTGAGGAACCACTGAACTATGAGATTTAACACATGGGCCAGGCATGGCACATGTGTCAGTCTGCCGAGTTGCAGAGCCACCACCAGGTTACGGCCGTTGTCACACACAACCATGCCTAGCTTCAGGTTCAGCGGTGCCAGCCACAGATCAGTCTGCACCGTGATGCCCTGTAATAGCTCTGGGGCGGTGTGCCTTTTATCGCATAGGCTCAGCAGTTTGAGCACCGCCTGCTGTTGCTTAGCGACGGCACTGCTGCTGTGCATAGAGCTACCGACTGATGGCGCCATGCCCACGGATGGCAATTCGGAGGAGGAGGTGGAGGAGGGGTGGGAGGAGGAGGAGGCCTGAGAGACCTGGACCGAAGTAGGCCACGCAATCCTCGGCAGTATATGAGCAGCCCCAGGGTCAGACTCGGTCCCAGCCTCCACCAAGTTAACCCAATGTGCCGTCAGCGATACATAGTGGCCCTGCCCGGCAGCACTCGCCCACGTGTATGCGGTCAGGTGGACCTTGTCAGAAACGGCGTTGGTCAGGGCACGGATGATGTTGTCTGACACGTGCTGGTGCAGGGCTGGGATGGCACATCGGGAAAAGTAGTGGCGGCTGGGGATTGAATACCGAGGGGCGGCGGCCGCCATGAGGTTGCGAAAGGCCTCGGTCTCTACCAGCCTATAGGGCAGCATCTCCAGGCTGAGTAATTTGGAGATGTGAACGTTGAGGGCTTGGTTCCATTGAGTGGGGTGTTTAGCATTCATATGCCTGCGCATACTGGTGGTGGTTAATCTAGTAGTGGTGGAACCCCTGCTGATCCTGGTGTGGCACAGGTTGCACACCACAGTCTGTCGATCAGCCGGTGTTTCTTTAAAGAACCTCCAGACTTCAGAAAATCTAGCCCTTTCCACGGAAGCTTCACTACGTGAAACATTTGGCGCTGATGCACCAGCTCTGGCCCTGCCTTTCTGTCTGGCCCCACCACTGCCTCTTCCAACCTGTTCTAGTATAGGACTCGCCTCCATCTCACAAGCATTCTGTTCACCCGGCCTATCAACCCAGCTTGGGTCTGTCACGTCATCATCCTCCGATCCCTCAGTCTGCTCCCCCCTCGGACTTCCTGCCCTGACAACAACTACACCACTGTCTGACAACCGTGTCTCCTCATCGTCCGACACCTCTTTACACACTTCTTCCACTACATCAAGAAGGTCATCATGACCCACAGACTGGGACCGGTGGAAAACCTGGGCATCGGGAAAGAGCTCAGGAGCAACCGGACAGGTGGTTTGTGACTCGGGGAAGGGTCCAGAAAACAGTTCCGGTTCAAATGCCAAATTTTCCTGGGAGGGGGCAGACTGGGGGGAAGGAGGTTGAGGTGGAGGAGCTGGAGGAGTGCTCACTTGGGTAACATGGGTGGACTGCGTGGAAGACTGACTGGTGGACAAATGGCTAGAAGCATTGTCCGCAATCCACGACATCACCTGTTCGCACTGTTCTGGCCTCAACAGTGCTTTACCACGAGTCCCAGTAACTTGAGACATGAAGTGTAGCTCTGCGGCGTTCCCCTGCTCCCTCATCAGCAGGTGGTGTCTCACCCCGCCCAGGACCCCTGCAGCAGTTGGAAGCTTACGCCCTCGTCCTCTACCCCTAGCTCTCGGGGTCAACATTTTCAAAATTAAAGTCTAATATATAGAGAAAACAGAAATATAAACTGTAAATTTTTTTTGTGTTTTTTTATTTTTTGTGTTTTTTTTTTACATTTTTTGTGTTTTTTATTTTTTTATAGAACAAAACGTGCAGAAGAAATCACACAGCAACCACAGAAGATGATGATTGCTATGGCTAGTTTCTAACCTACACTGACAGCATACAACAGGACTTTGTGCTGTGCCTGGGACTTTTAGTTTTGAAAAAAAAAAAAAAAAATCGTCAGACTGTGCCTAATTTAATCAAACCCCTAATAAATTGTCCCACTTAGGTGTTTGAGATGGATATATGTGAGCTAAATAGAACGTTCGCAAGTCTCCCTGCAAATTCGTCACAACATGGTACGAGCTGCACTACTAGTGCCAGGAAGCCCAGCCACAGGCAAATAAAAAAAAATAAAATATAACGCTATTGTAGCCCTAAGAAGGGCTGTTGGGTTCTTGTAGAATCACTCCTGCGTAACAGTAATCTACTAGAATACCCTAACGCTATCCCTGACCAGCAGCAGCTCTCTCCTTAACGGCATCCAGACAGAGAATGATCTGAGCAGCGCGGGCAGGGGCTTGTCTATTCCAGGGTCACCTGATCAGGCCAGCCAACCACTGCTATCGACATGTAAGTGTACCATGTGATGCTGGGTGTAGTGCAGAGTCTCCTGGCTTGTGATTGGCTCTGTTTCTGGCCGCCAAAAATCTAAACGCCGCAAGATTACATTTTCTCGAGCAGGCAAAATACTAATTCGAGCACCGAGCAGTTGCGAGTTTGCTAATGCTCGAACGAGTATGTTAGCTCATCTCTAGTAACGACCCATACTAGAATAAAAAATAATTATTATTGAACAAACATGATGAACACCGTAAAAAAAAATTTTAGAACCCGCCAAAAATTATGATTTTTACCTATTATATCCTACAAAAAATAAAAAGTGATAAAAAAAATAAATCTATGATACCAGTGCAAAGTTCTATAAGGCCCGCAAAAACAAACCATCAACCAGCTCTGTAGACAAAAAAATAATAGTGTTAAACCACCTGGAAGAAGGTGATGCAAAAACAATAGATTTTTCCCGTTATTATTTTGAGAAATTTTGTAAAACGTAAGAAAAAATATCTAAGTATGGTATGGTTATATGGTGAACAACAAAAAATATTAAGTCAAAAATCAATTACATAATTGATGCTTTTCTACTCCTCCATGCACCCCCAAAAAGTAAATGGGTCAGATTTATCAAGCTGTCTGAAAGTCAGAATATTTCTAGTTGCCCATGACAACCAATCACAGCTCCCCTTTAAAATATTCATCAGCACTGGTAAAATGAAAGCTGAGCTATGACCAGTTGCCATGGGAAACTAGAAATATTCTGACTTTCAGACAGCTTGATAAATCTGCCCCAATATGTTTTCAACAACAAGGGATACCAAGCCCAAAATGGTATCACTGGAAAATACATAGTGTCCCGCAAAAGGGTGGTAATGTCTAGAGCAGAGGTCCCCAACCTTTTTTTCACCAGGGACCGGCTTTAAGCTAGACCAGTTTTCCATGGCCCGGTGGGGGTGGGGGCGGGGCTTTGGTCATATGGGGTGGGGTTATGGAGGGGTGGAGCTTATAATATAAGATATCAGGGAGTGTCCGGACCAGATCCATCATATCGGTTTGGTGTAAAAATAAAGCAATGCAAAATGCATACAGCGTATTGCCATGTAGTATAAAATGCATACAGTGTATCGCCATGTAGTATAAAATGCATACACCGTATCGCCATGTAGTATAAAATGCATACAGCGTATCGCCATGTAGTATAAAATGCATACAGCGTATCGCCATGTAGTATAAAATGCATACAGAATACCGCCATGTAGTATTAAATGCATACAGCTTGTCGCCGTGTAGTATAAAATGCATACAGCGTACCCACATGTAGTATAAAATGCATTCAGCGTATCACCAGCAGCCTTGTCCTGCAGCGGTGGTGGCGCGGTGAGGTAGCCAGGAGCGGGTAGGTCGTGAGAGCCGGGAGGCTAGGGAGCCTGGAGCTTAAGCGGGGGCAGGGGGAGCAGGGAGCCGGGAGCCTGGAGGGGGGGGGGGGTGGCGTTAGCGGAGCCGGGTTGAGACGCGAGTGAAAGCGGAGCCGGGAGCCGAGAGCCGGAAGTGGGTAGGTGAAGAACCGAGAGCGGGGGGGCAGAGGGAGCGGGGAGCGGAGGGAGCGGTAGGGGAGCGTGGAGCTTGAGCAGGAGCAGAGAGCCGGGAGCCGGGGGCGGAGGGAGCGGAGAGCTCACGGCAGTAGCGGCACCGCACAGCGGGCACATCACGTCTTGTACCGGGGGGAGGCAGCAGTTCCCCCGCGGGCGCTCCCGGGGCCCCGTGTGTTGTGTGAGGTGCGGAGATGAACCGCAGGACCTTGGCCTTCAGAGGCGGCGGAGGCCTGGCCGCGGTGTCGGGGGCCCCCGTGAACAACAATGGCGTCAGCTCGGTGCTGCTGATGAGGCCTCGGCCTGGAGCCTGAGCCGACAACTCAACGGGGGGAGCGGAGCCGTGGACCCCTGCGCGGACCGGCTGATAAACTGCAACGGCCCGGTCCTGGTCCGCGGACCGGCGGTTGGGGACCTCTGGTCTAGAGGACAAAACTGGCAGCTGCAGGGCGCTCCTTCTCTTCTGCAAGTTGCTGTGCGCTGTGCGCCCATACAACAAGTGACATCTGTCAGGACCACCGCTGACCAACAGCTCGTACCATAGTCTAAGTGGCACCTGGTCTTCACCAGAGCCCGCCACACAGTGGGATGGTTTTGCTGCAGCGGGGTACCACCAGGTCGTTCCACAGGTGCGACTAGCCCACGGTAATGCAGGAGACAGTCTGTAATCGGGCTAACAGCGGGAGAACAGCACAGGAAGGCACACTAGGACTCACGTCAGGAATCGCAGGAGCTGGCACACGGATCAGGAACACAGCAACACACTGGCAAACGGATCAGGAACACAGGAACGGACTGGCACATGGGAACGCAGGACACACGGGAACCCAGGATACACAGGGGGGCTTTCTCTTCAGGGGATGGCTTGAAGATCCAGCAAGGGTCACAGGAAGAGGCAGGCACTTATAGCAGGCCAGGGACACGCGTACCGAGCCACTGGAGCCAGAGAGACCGCCAGCGGAGCCAAAAGAGGCAAGTTCCGCTGGGCTGCAGGGTCACACTGAGGGACACGGGTGTGCCCGTGATCCGAGACAGGGATAGCGGGAACACCCATGACAATGTCCACATGTGGGGTGTCTCCGCACTCAAAAAACAAAAAGACAAATCCAGCTTCCAAATGGATTCATGGTGTAATAAAAATTCCAAATTTTTATTATAACATTTAAAAAGTCCATAACAAAACAGTATGCTATCAGTCAGCATTTGGTCCAGAAGTTGTTTGAGAGCATGCCAGGGAGAATTGCAGAGGTCCTGAAGAAGAAGGGTCAACACTGCAAATATTGACTTGCTGTATTAACTCATTCTAACTGTCAATAAAAGCTTTTGTTACTCATAATATGATTGTACTTGTATTTCTGTATGTGATAAAATCATTTGACAAACACACATAAAACCAGAGGGCAACAGATCATGTGAAAATATCATATTTTTGTCGAGAGACAAGAATGATCCACATCATGTATTGTGAGAAGATGACGCGATACCACAGAAGTATTAACGGCATCTCTCTTGCTTGCATTGGAGATGTGGCGTCTAATTCTCATGTCATCTTTGTTCTGATCGTCGCTTCCCGGGATGTCATAGGGAAGTGGCAATCGGTCGCCATTACAGCCTTGGTCTTCCTAAGACCCAAGGCTGCATGGAATCTGCAGTTCGTTGCAATGATCCAGTGGCTCATTGTTATGGATAGTGTTTAAAAATGTCACATACTGCAATCGGTAGTATTGTACTATATATTAGGAATGATCAGACCATCTAGGTTTAAAGTACCCTAGAGGGTTTAAAAATAGTAAAATAAAAGTTAAGAAAGTTTAAAAATAATAAAATTTAAAAAAAATTCAAATTGCCCCCTTTCTCTAGAATTGATATAAAATGTAATAAACAATAAAAATCAAAAATATGTTAGGTATTGCCACGTCTCAAATATAATAGTGCCCAAATGTCCGAAACGCAGCTTTTACACCATTTTACATCACATAAATAATTAAATAAAAAGTGAACATCCTCAAAATGGTAGCAATGAAAATGTCAACTTTTTTTGTACACATTCGTTTAATTTTTGAAAATGTATCAAAACACAATAAACCCTAAATAACTTTGTTATGGCCGTTGTGATCGTACCGAACCAAAGAATAAGGCAGAGTTATTGTTTGGAGCACACAGTGAAAGTCGTAAAAACTGAGCCCTCAAGAAAGGGTGCTGTTTTTACCAATTTCACCACATATGGAATTTTTCCCAGCTTCCTAGTTTTTCGCATGGAATAACATTAACCTTGCTGCGAAGTAAAATTTGTTACACAGAAAATAAGCTCTCACACAGCTCTGTACATGTAAAAATAAAAAAAGTAATGGATTTTTGAAGGTTATAATGATTTTACCATATTATTATATAAAACAAACAGAACGATACCTACTTTGTGCTGCTCACCCTTTTCTTACCAGAGGGAAAGTGGGCAGAGACTAATATCTGTCTGTCTATGCCCACAGATCCCATGATGCCTTGTGTTCTCTATCAAAATAATTTAGTACTGAATCCATTTAGTTTCCCACAAGTAGATCCACTGAACATTGCACAGTGCACATACAGGATGAATAAACTGACTAGCCTGGCAGCTTCCATCACATGGGGGAGCAGAAAAGCTCAGACTAGGATGACCTCCTCCTCTATGAGCATGGAGCAGCAGGCCCTCTCCTCCCATGAAACCAACTGATTAACAAACTAAACAAACTACCAACTCTAGGGCGTATCAGCACATGCAGAGGAACCTGATACTGCAGAACTAAGTTAATATGAAGGGTATAGCAAGGAAACTGCTGCATATAGGTAACAAAGATAATAGGCAAAGCTGTTTCACATCCCAAGAGCTATTGATTTCTGGAAAAACAATCAGTTACAGTTATTTTTTAAGAGGTTAATACAGGCTGGTTCCTATGGACCAAAAAAAAAATCCTACTTTTTATGCCCTCATCCCTTTGCTCAGGTTGACCCTCCCCTCCATTGAAGGATTCATTGGAAATGCAGACTGATGCCACTGCATGTATGCACAGACTTAGCCTGCCAGGCACCATTCACTTGGCAGGGCTCTGGTAGGGATGTCAGTGTATTACTATACACCGTATAGGTATGGATACTTATGGGCATGAACACGGGCTGAGCCCTCTCCATAGCCGGTAAGTATTTGCTGCATTTTGCAGCAAAGGCTTACCGGTAACACCCGCGATCAGTGCCAGCACCAATCCCAGGTGTTTTACCACTGATTGCTGCCGCTGGCTTCAAAAAGATGATGGCGTATGGGTGCCACATTGTTCTTCAAATTAGTTTAAAAATTTGGATGAAATCTTTTGTGTTTATTTATGAAAAAAAATAAATTTGGCAAAAAATTTGGAAAAATTCTTTATTTTCAACGTTCTGAATTCTCTACTTTTGATGCAGATAGTCATAGCATCCAAATAAATTCATAACTTACAAATGTCTGCTTTATGTTGGCATGGTTTTTTAAGATTCCACATATTTTACTAGAATGTTATGAGGCTCAGAATTTGGGTGCCATTTTTCACATTTTTTGTAAAATCACCAAAACCTGTCTTTAGATGGACCTGTTCAACTTCTAATTGACACTGAGAGGCCTAAATAATAGCTACACTTGTAAATTACTCCATTATGGAAACTACACCCCTCAACGTATGAAAAAGCACTTTGAAGGAATTTGTTAACCCTTTAGGTGTTTTATAGGGGTTAAAACAAAATGGAGGTGCAGTCTACAAATTGTAATATTTTTTCACAATACACTCATTTTGGGTGGAAAATTCAACATTTGCAATAAATTAAATGAAAAAAGACGGTTTCAGAAATGAATAATAATTTTAATAACAGTTTCTGACAAAAATAGATAAAATTTCTTTTAAAATTACAACAAACACTTGAATTGTAACCGACAATATAGCGTTTTTTTACAGATGGATATTGTATACACTTTGATGTTTCAACCACGGGGCACAAGGACTCAGTTGGTCCGTTTCTTACATATATATATATAATATGTATATAAAATATCCCTTCTCATGAAGACAATCTGTGTGTAGGCTTATATACTATGATGTTACAAATTAGTTCTTTAAGTAAACAAATAGAGAAACTTAGTTGTTTCTTAATGTCTCTGGTGAGCGTATAGCAAAAATATCAAAAATGCATGCATGAAAAAAATAAGAATAAAAATAAGAATTGTAGAAGTCAAAAATTTAAAATTTGCATCAAGGTTTATAGCTCTTTATGGTAGATTAGTGTCCAGGAGGTTTCGCTATTAAACAGGATGTAGGGCCCTACACCTGTGTAGACTCTTTTGTATATCGCTTTTAATTACCTTTATGTAAGTAATATTAAATAGAGGTTTTATGCACTCACGATTAGTTGGCAGCAATTGGTATAGGTGTCCTTAGGGTTGTGTTGCTGCTTTTGCTATGTAGAAGAGGTCAAACTCCAAGTGCTCTGTGAATTGCTTGGTAGCCGTTGTTCACATGTGCTGGAATCTGTGATTGTCCACGTGTGATGGAATTTGTGGACGCCGTTCAGGAACGCGATCGGAAGGTGTTAAAGGATGTCTACTCACACGGTTCTACTTTGTCGCATAACCTCTCCTCTCCCAGTTCAGATTAGGCGACTGCAATGTGCGCAGATGATGTTGTGCTCATCAATGAGTGCAATCGTATCGGCCAGTGATCCAGGTGGTAGGCTCAAGTTCACAAGCGCTTCACAGGTAAGTATCCTCTTATTGTTTTTTGTAAGCGATAATATTGGTGGATCTGATGTTCAAGGGAATGTTCAAGTCCTATAAGAGTCTTGCAAGAATAGATAAAATTGCAAAAAAGAGTCTTGCAAGACTCTTATAGGACTTGAACATTCCCTTGAACATCAGATCCACCAATATTATCGCTTACAAAAAACAATAAGAGGATACTTACCTGTGAAGCGCTTGTGAACTTGAGCCTACCACCTGGATCACTGGCCGATACGATTGCACTCATTGATGAGCACAACATCATCTGCGCACATTGCAGTCGCCTAATCTGAACTGGGAGAGGAGAGGTTATGCGACAAAGTAGAACCGTGTGAGTAGACATCCTTTAACACCTTCCGATCGCGTTCCTGAACGGCGTCCACAAATTCCATCACACGTGGACAATCACAGATTCCAGCACATGTGAACAACGGCTACCAAGCAATTCACAGAGCACTTGGAGTTTGACCTCTTCTACATAGCAAAAGCAGCAACACAACCCTAAGGACACCTATACCAATTGCTGCCAACTAATCGTGAGTGCATAAAACCTCTATTTAATATTGCTTACATAATGGTAATTAAAAGCGATATACAAAAGAGTCTACACAGGTGTAGGGCCCTACATCCTGTTTAATAGCGAAACCTCCTGGACACTAATCTACCATAAAGAGCTATAAACCTTGATGCAATTTAAATTTTTGACTTCTACAATTTTTATTTTTATTTTTATTCTTATTTTTTTCATGCATGCATTTTTGATATTTTTGCTATACGCTCACCAGAGACATTAAGAAACAACTAAGTTTCTCTATTTGTTTACTTAAAGAACTAATTTGTAACATCATAGTATATAAGCCTACACACAGATTATCTTCATGAGAAGGGATATTTTATATACATATTATATATATATATATGTAAGAAACGGACCAACTGAGTCCTTGTGCCCCATGGTTGAAACATCAAAGTGTATACAATATCCATCTGTAAAAAAACGCTATATTGTCGGTTACAATTCAAGTGTTTGTTGTAATTTTAAAAGAAATTTTATCTATTTTTGCAATTCAAGTGTTTGTTGTTAATTTAAAAGAAATTTTATCTATTTTTGTCAGAAACTGTTATTAAAATTATTATTCATTTCTGAAACCGTCTTTTGAGCGTGCCCACATCCACAAACATTGTCAAACTCTCCTTTTGGGTCTTTTTGGTGTTAAGACCTATTGTGGTTGCACCCAAAATCGGTCCAACAGAGATCAATAAGTGCCACTAGACCTAGTATACAAATAAATGAAAAAAGGCTCCACAAAGTTTGATACCCAATTTCTCCCGAGTACACTGATACCCCATATGTCGGGGTATCCTGCTGTATGGGCACACAGCTGGGCATAGAATTGAAGGAGGCGCTATCCAGAGCAGATTTGCATTGTCAAATTGTACAGGCTATAATTTTTTTCTTTTTTTAATGTGGACCTATAGGGGCAAATTTCTTTTGCCACATGAGATGCACTTTTCTGGTACGTAATTTTGTGGCATCTATAGCGAATTGGTGAGATTTTATCAACTCTTTGTTGGTGGAGGAAATGAAAATCATCAATTTTTAGGAAAATTTTTTGGCCGTTAACCATACCATACAGATAGTATATTATTTTTATTCTATGGGTCACTACGATTACGGAAATACCTTATTTGTATAGATTTTTTTATTTTTTACCCATTTTTACTGAATAAAAAGTAATTTGGCAAAAATGTTGTTGTCACGTGCCTGCTGCCGTGGTCCCGCTCCCCCTGCCCTCACTTACCTCTCCTGGCTCCGGTCTGTACTCTGGCTTCTGGCGTGTTGGCCGCATGCTTCTTCCCTGCAGTTGCGCGGATCCGCCACTAGGGGGGGCGCGCACGGACTTCTCCCAGCATTAAAGGGCCAGCGTCCTCCTTATTGGCTCTGGCATTCCCGGCTCGGCTATATAGCCTGGCGACTCCCAGCATCCCCTGCCAGATCTCCAGGTCATTCTACTGGAGTGAAAGCATTCCTGAGCGTTTCCAGATGCCTCTGTGTTCCTCTGGTGTTCCCATGTTCCTCTGCTGTTCCAGTGTTCCTCTGCTGTTCCTGTGGTGTTCCCGTGTTCCAATCCTGTGGTGGTCCTGTATTCCTGTGGCGGTCCTGCAATCCTGTGGCGGTCCTGCAATCCTGTGGCGGTCCGATATCCTAGTGGTCTTCCGAGGTCCTGCCAGCCGTCCTTCCGAGGTCCTGCCTTCCCGTGTCCCTACCTTGGCTGCCACCGTGGCCTAGTCACACCCGTGGAGTGACCTGGTGGCTCCTTGCCGCAGCAAGTCCACCCCGCTTTGCGGCGGGCTCTGGCGAAGACCAGGAGTCCACTTAGACTCCACTCCCGGGTTTGCGGCTGGCATCTTTATCTCCCGCGGTGGTCCAGGGAGTCCACAAGACTTTAGTCCTAAAAGGCTATTCCCTGAGATTGTAACAGTAAGATACGGCCATGGACTCCGCCAAAGTCTTGTATCCTACAAAAGCCATGGACTGTGTCGATGATTCTTACCAGCCACTGGCAGACCTTCCCAGCACTATTGCCCAGTAGTCCCAAGAGATTGCTGCGCAAAAAACCTCCTGGACAAACTCGCTACCACTTTACGGATGATTGCCTCCCAGCAGCAGGCACCCAGCAGCAGGCTTCCCAGAGCTGCTCCAGCGGCACCCAAGCCTCCGCAGCTTCCCAGAGCTGCTCCAGCAGCGCCCAAGCCTCCGCAGCTTCCCAGAGCTGCTCCAGCAGCGCCCAAGCCTCCGCAGCTTCCCAAAGCTGCTCCAGCAGCGCCCAAGTCTCCGCAGCTTCCCGAGCTGCCCCAATGTCTCCGCAGCTTACCGCAGCTGCTCCAGTGGCTTTGCAGCTTCCCGCAGTTGCCCCAGTGGCTCCGCAGCTTCCCGCAGCTGCTCCAGTGGCTCCCCAACTTCCCGCAGCTGCACCAGTGGCTCCGCAGCTTCCCGCAGCTGCTCCAGTGGCTCCACAGCTTCCTGGAGCTGATCCAGTGGCTCCGCAAATTCCCACAGCTGATCCAGTGGCTCCGCAAATTCCCAGAGCTGCTCCAGCAGCGCCCAAGCCTCCGCAGCTTCCCAGAGCTGCTCCAGCGGCGCCCAAGCATCCGCAGCTTCCCAAAGCTGCTCCAGCAGCGCCCAAGTCTCCGCAGCTTCCCGAGCTGCCCCAATGTCTCCGCAGCTTACCGCAGCTGCTCCAGTGGCTTTGCAGCTTCCCGCAGTTGCCCCAGTGGCTCCGCAGCTTCCCGCAGCTGCTCCAGTGGCTCCCCAACTTCCCGCAGCTGCACCAGTGGCTCCGCAGCTTCCCGCAGCTGCTCCAGTGGCTCCACAGCTTCCTGGAGCTGATCCAGTGGCTCCGCAAATTCCCACAGCTGCTCCAGTGGCTCGGCAGCTTCCCAGAGTGCTCCAATGGCTCAGCAGCTTCTCAGAGCTGCTCCAGAGACTCAGCAGCTTCTCAGAGCTGCTCCAGAGACTCAGCAGCTTCCCAGAGCTGCTCCAGAGACTCCGCAGCCTCCGCAGCTTGCCAGAGCTCCACCGGCTCTCCAGAAGTCGCCTCAGCCTTCGCAGCTTTTCAGTGCTGCTTCGGCTTTTCCAGAGGCCACTCCACTGAGGCCACTCCAGAGTCTCCACCGGCCTCCCCTGAGGCCGCTCCAGAGTCTCCACCGGCCTCCCCTGAGGCCGCTCCAGAGTCTCCACCGGCCTCCCCTGAGGCCGCTCCAGGGTCTCCACCGGCCTCCCCTGAGGCCGCTCCAGAGTCTCCACCGGCCTCCCCTGAGGCCGCTCCAGAGTCTCCACCGGCCTCCCCTGAGGCCGCTCCAGAGTCTCCACCGGCCTCCCCTGAGGCCGCTCCAGAGTCTCCACCGGCCTCCCCTGAGGCCGCTCCAGAGTCTCCACCCGCCTCCCCTGAAGCCGCTCCAGAGTCTCCACCAGCCTTCCCATGAGGCCGCTCCAGAGTCTCCACCAGCCTCCCCTGAGGCCGCTCCAGAGTCTCCACCAGCCCCCTGAGGCCGCTCCGGTGTGCCTAGAGCCGACCCAGCCTGCGGCTTCCCAAGTCTTCCTGGTGCCTGCTCTCCTCCTAAGGTGTCTCATCACCAAGAAGAATTGGAGGGGCGAAGAAAGGAGAACAGAAGAAGAAGCTGAAGAAGAAGAGAAGAGGGGCCCTAAGGGGGGGGTACCATCTCGGTTCCATACCGAGGATCACCCGTACCTGCTGCTGCGGTCCCCGCTCCCCCTGCCCTCACTTACCTCTCCTGGCCGCATGCTTCTTCCCTGCAGTTGCGCGCTCCCGCAGACTTTTCCCAGCATTAAAGGGCCAGCGTCCTCCTTATTGGCTCTGACATTCCCGGCTCGGCTATATAGCTTGGCAACTCCCAGCATCCCCTGCCGGATCTTCAGGTCATTCTACTGGAGTGAAAGCCTTCCAGAGCGTTTCTAGACGCCTCCGTGATTCCTGAGCGTTTCCAGGCGCCTCCGTGTTCCTCTGGTATTCCCGTGTTCCTCTGCTGTTCCCATGTTCCTCTGCTGTTCCTGTAGTGTTCCCGTTTTCCAATCCTGTTTTGGTCCTGTATTCCTGTATTCCTGTTTTGGTCCTGCAATCCTGTTTTGGTCCTGCAATCCTGTGGTGGTCCTGCAATCCTGTGGTGGTCCTGCAATCCTGTGGTGGTCCTGTAATCCTGTGGCGGTCCGGTATCCTAGTGGTCTTCCGAGGTACTGCCAGCCATCCTTCCGAGATCCTGTCATCCCGAGGTCCTGCCTTCCTGTGGTCCTGCCTTCCCGTGGCCCTGCCTGCCCCGTGTCCCTACCTGGTGGCTTCCTGCTGCAGCATGTCCATCACGCTTTGCGGCGGGCTCTGGCGAAGACCAAGAGTCGACTTAGACTCCGCTCCCGGGTTGCGGCTGGCATCTTTATCTCCCGCGGTGGTCCAGGGAGTCCACAAGACTTTAGTCCTAAGGGATTATTCCCTGAGATTGTGGCAGTTGTTAATTTTAGCATTACCATCTTTCATATGCATAACTTTTTTTATTTTTTGCCTCAAAAATCTGTTTAAGTTTTTTTTTTTTGCGAGAAGGATTGCTCTTTTTAGTGGTCTTATTTTAGAGTGCATAACATTTTTTAAATCCTTTTTTAGAGCAATTTTTATTAGGGTATTAATTAAAATGTATATTTTTTGAAACTTTTTTTTTTTACGGGGTTCACTTTGTGGATCTAATTACAATTCTGTTTTATTATGCAGATTGATACGGATGCAGCAATACCAAATATGTGGGGGTTTTGTGTAGAGATGAGCGAGCACTAAAATGCTCGGGTACTCGTTATTCGAGACAAACTTTTCCCGATGCTCGAGTGCTCTTTTCGAGTAACGAGCCCCATTGAAGTCAATGGGAGACTCGAGCATTTTTCAAGGGGACCAAGGCTCTGCACAGGGAAGCTTGGCCAAACACCTGGGAACCTCAGAAAAGGATGGAAACACCACGGAAATGGACAGGAAACAGCAGGGGCAGCATGCATGGATGCCTCTGAGGCTGCTTAATCGCACCATTATGCCAAAATTATGGGCAACAGCATGGCCATGACAGAGTGACCGAATGAGGCTAGATAGCATCTAAAACATCAAATAATTGACCCTGACACTATAGGGGACGGCATGCAGAGGCAGCGGCAGCGGCAGCAGCGGCAGGCTAGAGAGTGTCATGGCAACATACCCTAAATGGACTCAGGCTTCAAACCAATGGGTGGCAGAGAGGAACCAAAGGAGGTGAGCAAGAAGCACTCAAATAATATCGGTACATGATAAAAGTTTGCCAGTATATTTTGTGGATTACACAGCAGGGTGGCGACAAAGTTAACATGGAAGCCATGAAAACAATCCAAAATTCTGCCTGACACAGCTCGTTTGATAAGGGGACCATGTATGGAGGCAGTGAACTAGTAGTAGATTAAAGGTGCTGCAGTTAAAACTATGTTAGTTGGATCTTGGCATGGAGCTGGCGCTCCGCTGCCAGGCGAGCTTTCGCCAATCCAAGCCCCTGTCTCTAGGCTACTCCCCAAACAGCACTTCTAAGAACCTTTTGTATAAGATCAAGTGTAGTAGCGTTCTTATAAGTTTGGGATATGGCGGGTGAGGGGAATGTAAACATCTGCGCAAGAAGCGCTGAAATAATATCCGTAAATGAAAAAAGTTTTCCAGTATATTTTGTGGCTTACACAGCACAGTGGCGACAAAGTTAACAAGTTTGATGTGGAATGCCCTGTAATAGCTCTTGGGCGGTGTGCCTTTTATCACCTAGGCTCAGCAGTTTGAGCACCGCCTGCTGTCGCTTAGCGACGGCACTGCTGCTGTGCCTAGGGCTACCGACTGATGGCGCCATGCCCACGGATGGTAATTCGGAGGAGGAGGTGGAGGAGGGGTGGGAGGAAGAGAAGGCATAGTAGGCCTGAAACACCTGGACCGAGGTAAGCCCCGCAATCCTCTGCGTCGGCAGTATATGACCAGCCCCAGGGTCAGACTCGGTCCCAGCCTGCACCAAGTTAAGTGTAGTAGCGTTCTTATAAGTTTGGAATATGGCGGGTGAGGGGAATGTAAACAGATGCGCAAGAAGCGCTGAAATAATATCCGTAAATGGTAAAAGTTTGCTAGTATATTTTGAGGATTACACAGCAGGGTGGCGACAAAGTTAACAAGTTTGTTGTGGAAGCAATGAAAACAACCCAAAATTCTGCCTGACACAGCACGTTTGATAAGGCGGCCATGTATGGAGGCAGTGAACTAGTAGTAGATTAAAGGTGCTGCAGTTAAAACTATGTTAGTTGGATCTTGAGATGGAGCTGGCGCTCCGCTGCCAGGCAAGCTTTCGCCAATCCAAGGCCCTGTCTCTAGGCTACTCCCCAAACAGCACTTCTAAGAACCTTTTGTATAAGATCAAGTGTAGTAGCGTTCTTATAAGTTTAGGATATGCCGGGTGAGGGGAATGTAAACAGCTGCGCAAGAAGCGCTGAAATAATATCCGTAAATGGTAAAAGTTTGCCAGTGTATTTTGTGGATAACACAGCAGGGTGGCGACAAAGTTAACAACTTTGAGGTGGAATCCATGAAAACAACCCAAATTTCGGCCTGACACACCTCGTTTGATAAAGGGACGATGTATGGAGGCAGCTATATGGACGACTTTTGGAGGTAGCAATGGAGACAACGTGTGGAGGCTGCTATGGAGACAATTCAATTTGGATAGTGCCTGTATGTGGCAGTCCAAAAAAGTTTTCAAACCAGAGGAGCAGGTAGGTGGCCCTCCAGAAAAATGGAATAGATTGAGTGCCTGTATGTGGCAGTCCAAAAAAGTTTTCAAACCAGAGGAGCAGGCAGGTGGCCCTCCAGAAAAATGGAATAGATTGAGTGCCTGTATGTGGCAGTCCAAAAAAGTTTTCAAACCAGAGGAGCAGGTAGGTGGCCCTCCAGAAAAATGGAATAGATTGAGTGCCTGTATGTGGCACTCCCAAAAATTGTTTAAAACAGAGGACCGGGTCGGTGGCCCTCCTGAAAAATTAAATGCATAAAGTACTATAGCTAGAGCCAGTGGGCCCTGTCAAAAAATAGCCAGTTTCCTCTGCTTTACTGTACAAAGAGGAGGAGAAGGAGGAAAATGAGGAGGAGGAGTGGATAAATTATTCAGGTTAAGCTTCCTTCACCTGGTGGAGATTGGAAATTAGGAGAAATCCAGGCTTTATTCATCTTGATAAGCGTCAGCCTGTCAGCGCTGTCAATCGACAGGCGTGTACGCTTATCGGTGATGATGCCACCAGCTGCACTGAAAACCCGCTCGGACAAGACGCTAGCGGCAGGGCAGGCAAGAACCTCCAAGGCGTACAGCGCCAGTTCGTGCCACATGTCCAGCTTTGAAACCCAGTAGTTGTAGGGAGCTGTGTGATCATTTAGGACGATGGTATGGTCAGCTACGTACTCCCTCACCATCTTTCTGTAAAGATCAGCCCTACTCTGCCGAGACTGGGGACAGGTGACAGTGTCTTGCTGGGGTGACATAAAGCTGGCAAAAGCCTTGTAAAGCGTACCCTTGCCAGTGCTGGACAAGCTGCCTGCTCGCCTACTCTCCCTCGCTACTTGTCCCGCAGAACTACGCACTCTGCCGCTAGCGCTGTCAGAAGGGAAATACTGTTTCAGCTTGTGCACCAGGGCCTGCTGGTATTCATGCATTCTCACACTCCTTTCCTCTCCAGGGATGAGAGTAGAAAGATTTTGCTTGTACCGTGGGTCCAGGAGAGTGAACACCCAGTAATCGGTGCTGGAATAAATTCTTTGAACGCGAGGGTCACGGGATAGGCAGCCTAGCATGAAATCTGCCATATGCGCCAGAGTACCAACGCATAAGAATTCACTCCCCTCACTGGCCTGACTGTCCATTTCCTCCTCCTCCAACTCCTCCAACTCCTCTTCTTCTGCCCATACACGCTCAACAGTGAAGGACTCAACAATGGTCCCCTCTTGTGTCTCGCCAACATTCTCCTCCTCTTCCTCCTCATCCTCCTCCACCTCCACCTCCTCCGATATGCGCTGAGAAACAGACCTAAGGGTGCTTTGGCTATCAACAAGGGAATCTTCTTCCCCCGTCTCTTGTGAGGAGCGCAAAGCTTCCGACTTCATGCTGACCAGAGAGTTTTTCAACAGGCCAAGCAGCGGGATGGTGAGGCTGATGATGGCGGCATCGCCACTGACCATCTGTGTTGACTCCTCAAAGTTACTCAGCACCTGACAGATATCAGACATCCACGTCCACTCCTCATTGTAGACTTGAGGAAGCTGACTGACCTGACTATCAGTTCTGGTGGAAGTTGACATCTGGCAGTCTACAATCGCTCTGCGCTGCTGGTAAACTCTGGATAACATGGTCAGTGTTGAATTCCACCTCGTGGGCACGTCGCACAACAGTCGGTGAGCGGGCAGTTGGAGGCGGCGCTGTGCTGCCCTGAGAGTGGCAGCATCTGTGCTGGACTTCCTGAAATGCGCACAGATGTGGCGCACCTTCGTGAGCAAATCAGACAGATTGGGGTATGTCTTGAGGAAACGCTGAACTATCAGATTTAACACATGGGCCAGGCATGGCACATGTGTCAGTCTGCCGAGTTGCAGAGCCGCCACCAGGTTACGGCCGTTGTCACACACAACCATGCCTGGCTTCAGGTTCAGCGGTGCCAGCCACAGATCAGTCTGCGCCGTGATGCCCTGTAATAGTTCTTGGGCGGTGTGCCTTTTATCGCCTAGGCTCAGCAGTTTGAGCACCGCCTGCTGTCGCTTAGCGACGGCACTGCTGCTGTGCCTAGTGCTACCGACTGATGGCGCCATGCCCACGGATGGTCTTTCGGAGGAGGAGGTGGAGGAGGGGTGGGAGGAGGAGGAGGCATAGTAGGCCTGAAACAGCTGGACCGAGGTAGGCCCTGCAATCCTCGACGTCGGCAGTATATGACCAGCCGCAGGGTCAGACTCGGTCCCAGCCCGGCAGCACTCGTCCACGTGTCCGTGGTCAGGTGAACCTTGTCAGAAGCCTACTAGCCTATAGGGCAGCATCTCCAGGCTTAGCAATCTGGAGATGTGCACATTAAGGGCTTGGGCGTGCGGGTGGGTTGCACTATATTTGCGTTTCCGCTCCAGCGTCTGGGGTATGGAGAGCTGAACGCTGGTGGATGCTGTGGAGGATCGTGGAGGCGACGATGGGGTTTTTGTGGCAGGGTCCTGGGCAGGGGGCTGACTATCAGCTGACACAGGGGAAGGAGCAGTGGTGTGCACGGCCGGAGGTGAACGCGCTTGTTGCCACTGAGTGGGGTGTTTAGCATTCATATGCCTGCGCATACTGGTGGTAGTTAAGCTATTAGTGGTGGAACCCCTGCTGATCCTGGTTTGGCAAATGTGGCACACCACAGTCCGTCGGTCATCCGGTGTTTCCTTAAAGAACCTCCAGACTTCTGAAAATCTAGCCCTCGCCGCAGGAGCCCTCGCCACGGGAGCTTCACTAGTTGACACATTTGGCGCTGATGCACCAGCTCTGGCCCTGCCTCTCCGTCTGGCCCCACCACTGCCTTTTCCAACCTGTTCTGGTCGAGGACTCTCCTCCGTCTCAGAAGCACTGTGTTCACCCGGCCTCTCAACCCAGCTTGGGTCTGTCACCTCATCATCCTCCGATCCCTCAGTCTGCTCCCCCCTCGGACTTCCTGCCCTGACAACAACTTCCCCACTGTCTGACAACCGTGTCTCCTCATCGTCGGACACCTCTTTACACACTTCTTCCAGTACGTCAACAAGTTCATCATCACCCACAGACTGCGACTGGTGGAAAACCTGGGCATCGGAAAATTGCTCATCAGCAACCGGACAAGTGGTTTGTGACTGTGGGAAGGGTCCAGAAAACAGTTCCTCAGAGTATGCCGGTTCAAATGGCAAATTTTGCTGGGAGGGGGCAGACTGGGGGGGAGGAGGCTGAGGTGCAGGAGCTGGAGGAGTGCCGATTTCGGTGACATGGGTGGACTGCGTGGAAGACTGACTGGTGGACAAATTGCTCGAAGCATTGTCGGCAATCCACGACATCACCTGTTCGCACTGTTCTGGCCTCAACAGTGCTCTACCACGAGTCCCAGTAACTTCAGACATGAACCTAGGGAGTGTAGCTCTGCGGCGTTCCCCTGCTCCCTCATAAGCAGGTGGTGTCTCACCCCGCCCAGGACCACGGCCTCTGACCCCTGCAGTAGTTGGACGCCCACGTCCCCTCCCTCGTCCTCTACCCCTAGCCCTCGGGTTAAACATTTTGAAAATGAGAGTTATAACTTTAATTTTTTTTTTAACTTTTTTTTGTGTTTTTTTTTTTGTGTGTTTTTTAGTTTTTAAAACCAAACAATGCTATCCTATTGCTATGGCTATTTTCTAGCCAAGTATTAAAGCACACTACTATGCCAGATGAGATGACGCTGAGTTATGAAAAAAATAAACGTAAAATAAAAAAGGAAATGGCAGACTGTGCCTAATTGAAATACAACCCCGGGCCCTAATAAATTTTCCCACTTCGGTCTTTGCGATGGATATGTGCGTCACTAAGCGCAAAACACAGTGGTCGCAAGTCTCACTCCAAATTGCTCACAATTTGCTAGTAGATGCACTGCAGCAACTACAGCCACCAGCAGATCAACCAGAAATCAAATATATATAACGCTACTGTAGGCGTAAGTAAGCCGTTTGGATTCTCCTATGGCTATTTTCTAGCCAAGTATTAAAGCACACTACTATGCCAGATGAGATGACGCTGAGTTATGAAAAAAATAAACCTAAAATAAAAAAGGAAATGGCAGACTGTGCCTAATTGAAATACAACCCCGGGCCCTAATAAATTTTCCCACTTCGGTCTTTGCGATGGATATGTGCGTCACTAAGCACAAAAACACAGTGGTCGCAAGTCTCACTCCAAATTGCTCACAATTTGCTAGTAGATGCACTGCAGCAACTACAGCCACCAGCAGATCAACCAGAAATCAAATATATATAACGCTACTGTAGGCGTAAGTAAGCCGTTTGGATTCTCCTATGGCTATTTTCTAGCCAAGTATTAAAGCACACTACTATGCCAGATGAGATGACGCTGAGTTATGAAAAAAATAAACGTAAAATAAAAAAGGAAATGGCAGACTGTGCCTAATTGAAATCCAACCCCGGGCCCTAATAAATTTTCCCACTTCGGTCTTTGCGATGGATATGTGCGTCACTAAGCGCAAAACACAGTGGTCGCAAGTCTCACTCCAAATTGCTCACAATTTGCTAGTAGATGCACTGCAGCAACTACAGCCACCAGCAGATCAACCAGAAATCAAATATATATAACGCTACTGTAGGCGTAAGTAAGCCGTTTGGATTCTCCTATGGCTATTTTCTAGCCAAGTATTAAAGCACACTACTATGCAAGATGAGATGACACTGAGTTATTAAAAAAATAAACGTAAAATAAAAAGAAACTGGCAGACTGTGCCTAATTGAAATCAAACCCCTAATAAATTTTCCCACTTTGGTGTTTGAGGTGGATATGTGTGTCACTAAGAGCTAAACACAACGGTAGCAAGTCCCCCTGCTAATTCCTCACAATATGGTACTAGCTGCACTACTAGTGCCAGCAAGCCCAGCCACAAGCAAAAAAAAAAAAAAAGTATAACGTTATTGTAGCCCTAAGAAGGGCTGTTGGGTTGTTGTAGAATCACTCCTGCCTAACAGTAAGCTAATAGAACACCCTAACGCTTTCCCTGACCAGCAGCAGCTCTCTCCCTAGCGGCATCCAGACAGAGAATGATCCGAGCAGCGCGGGCAGCGGCTAGTCTATCCCAGGGTCACCTGATCTGGCCAGCCAACCACTGCTATCGACGTGTAAGGGTACCACGTCATGCTGGGTGGAGTGCAGAGTCTCCTGGCTTGTGATTGGCTCTGTTTCTGGCCGCCAAAAAGCAAAACGGCGGGAGCTGCCATTTTCTCGAGCGGGCGAAATACTCGTCCGAGCAACGAGCAGTTACGAGTACGCTAATGCTCGATCGAGCATCAAGCTCGGACGAGTATGTTCGCTCATCTCTAGTTTTGTGTATTTTATTCAATTGTACTGAATAAAAACTTATTTGGAGAAAATCTCATTTTAACATCACCATCTTTTCATATGCATATGTAATGATGGCTCGGGGATTCAGGGGCAACTAACCAGACCGTGAGCCCTAAGTCTGAGCCCCCCAATGCTGTCACCTGCCTACTTGCCTCCGGTATCCTATTGATACGGGACAACCACGAAGACGATCCCTTCCTAGGCTACAGTGCAGACAAAAAACACGACAAACAAACAATACACACAGGTAGCGAAGTCAGGTAAACCGGGTCACAACGGAGAGAGCAATATATAAGCAGAATCAGAAAGCGGAAGCCGAGGTCAGTAACGAAAGCCAAAGTCAGAATGCCAGAGAAGTCAATATCAAAACAAAACGCAGAAAGGACTGGGGAGCTGAAAAATACGAATATTACCAGCGCTGGGGAACCTGTGCTGGGAAGTAATATAGGTGACTGGGAAACCTCCCCTCAAAGTGACTGGAGGAGAGATCTGTCATTCACAGCAGGTTAACTGTTGCTAGACTGCAGGGAAGCGGGTGTGGTGCAACAATCAACCCTGCAGCAGTCTCAGTCCCAGTTCACACACAGGAAGACTGAACAACCTCAACGCCTTCTAAGCCGCATACCGCGGACAGAAGACGATACAGGCAAAGACGTAACAGCATAACTTTTTTATTTTTTGGCTGACAAATCTGGTTAGGGTTTTTTTTTTGCGAGAAGAGTTGTTCTTTTTAGTGGTCTCATTTTATAGTGTGGAACATTTTTTAATCACTTTTTAGAGCATTTTTTTTAAAGGTATTAATTAAAAATGGTCTTTTTTCGGAACATTTTTGCATTTTTTTTTCTCTGGCGTTTGCCGTTTACCGGGTCCAGTAACAGATCTGTTTTATTATACAGATTGTTACGGACGTGGCAATACCAAATATGTGAGTTTTTTTTAATTTTTTGAACTTTATTAAGTGTTTTTATGGGAAAGTGACATTTTAGGGGTTTATATTTTTATGTATGGTATTTATTTTTTTTTTATTATTATAATGTGTAAACTTTAGTATTTTTACAAGTTTTTACTTATACATACTTGAACTTGAACCAGTGATGCTCTGATCGCTGGTTGAAGTTCAATACAATCAGCAGTCCTCGGGGCAGCCCATAAGTGGATCGGATCCCCTGGTAAGCGGCACAGGGAATCCGATCCATAGCAGGAACACCCTTCCACGCCACGGTCATACTTGTCGGCTGCCAGAAGCAGGACGTTATAACAGGTCCCCGTGCGCTTAGCATCTAGCCGCAGGGATGTACTATAACGACCTGGTGCGCCTAGGGGTTAATGGGAACATTCTATTAGCCCCTTAAAGGAAACCTACCACTTGTAGTGGCAGGTTTCCGATGGCAATACCGGGCACCAGCTCAGGGTGAGCTGGTGCCGGAGCTTATTTTAGTTAGTGTTTTAAACCGCGGTATCGCGGTTTAAAACACTTTTTAAACTTTATAGCCGGCGCAGGCAGGTACGCGCTCGGCGCTTACCGTGCACGCGGCTACATAGGAAATGAATGAGAGCCGCGTGCACGGTAAGCGCCGAGCGCATACCTGCCTGCGCCGGCTATAACGTTTAAAAAGTGTTTTAAACCGCGATACCACGGTTTAAAACACTAACTAAAATAAGCTCCGGCACCAGCTCACCCTGAGCTGGTGCCCGGTATTTCCATCGGAAACCTGCCACTACAAGTGGTAGGTTTCCTTTAAGGACGCAGCCATTTTATAGCTTAAGGCTCAGCCCCGCTTTATATGGTTATATCTTTTGAACACTGTTACTTATCAAAGCGATTCTGAGAAAGTTTTTTCCCCACATGTTGGCTGATAAGTTTTGCGTTTATTTACAAAAAAAAGAAAAATTATGTATTTTTTAAATAAATTATTTGTAAACGTTGCCATTTTCGAAATTCGAAATTCGAAATTTACCACCCTAATAAATTGCTGAATAACATTTCCCATATATCCACTTTACATCATCAGAATTTTTGAAATATCTCGATAATTTATTTTGATGTCGTACGGCTTACAAATCTAATATTGATTTTCCGTAGTTTCAGAATTTACTATTTTGGGGATAAATACTGTTTTGAATGAAATTTTTAATATTTGGCATTAAAACCACCATACGTAATCAACCCATTTTCAAATCTTCACCCCTCAAATTATCAGAAACAGCTTTTAGGAAGATTGTTAACCCCTTCATAGTAATTGAATCAAAATGGAGGTGAAATTTTGAATGGTCTGATTTTAGTCGGTTATACATTCATTTAGCCCTAAAATTTACACATTTCCAAAAGATAAAAAGAGAAAACCCATCTTAAAATTTGTTATACAATTTCTCCCGAGTACAGAGACCCCCCACATGTGTCTGTTACTTGTTTTATGGGGGCACTGAATGGAAGGAGGACCCTGCAGCTACCTGGATTTTAGTTTTCTCATTGGCCCCTTTTGTAGGCTATAAACTTTATTTGGGGCCATATGATGGCATTCTTTTGGTGGGATGAGATGCCTTTTCCATTTTGTGGTTGGTATCTCCTATTGTTGAAAATGTTTGAACTTTTATTTGAGGTTAGGAGTAGAAAAGCAATAAAAACTGTACTGGATTTTTTAATTTTTTTTTCGTGTTCACCATATAGCCTAATAATCATGTTATCTTTATTCTATGGGTCAATACGATAATGGGGATACCATACATGAATATTTCATATGTTAATTTCTTATGTTTAACTAAATTTGCCAAATAAAACCCTAATGTGGGAAAAATCTATAATTTTTGCATCGCCGTCTTCCAAGTGGCATAACATTTTTACTTTTTAGGCTACAGAGCAGGTTGATGGCTTGTTTTTTTGCGGGACATGATGTTCTTTACATCACTATCATTCTGCAGTACATTTGTTTTTTATCACTTTTTATTGCATCATTTATTGCAAATCATAATTTTTGGCAGGTTTTTAAAAATATTTTTACGGCATTCATCGTACGGGTACACTAATAGTTTAAATTTTTTTACGAGTTGTTACAAACGTGGTGATATATGTGGGGTTTGTGTTATGATTTCGACTTTTTTTGTGTTATATGTCTCTTTTTATGTTTTGGGGCTTATGGGCATTTTTATTGATTTATTAATTTATTTTTTATGGAATAACTTTTTAAAAAAGTTTTTCACTATGGGACATGAACAAGTAATCATCTGATTGCTTGTTCATGATAATACTCTGCAATACTGATGTATTGCAGGGTATTAGCAGTGTCAGCCTATGCACATGCATAGGCTGACACTGTGCCATTAAGATGACATCATAGATGCCATCTTAACCCTTTCAGGACCTTGCCCTTTTTTGTTTTTTCATTTTCATTTTTCACTCCCCATGATCAAAAATCCATAGCTTTTTTTATTTTTCCATGTCCAGAGCTGTGTGACAACTTGTTTTCTGCGTAACAAATTACACTTCATAGAGATGGTATTTATTATTCCATGCTGTGTACTGGGAAGCGGGAAAAAAATTCCAAATGCAGTGAAATTGGTAAAAAAACGCATTTGTGCCGTTTCCTTGTGGGCTTGGATCTTACGGATTTCACTGTGCGCCCCAAATGACATGTCCACTTTATTTATATGGGGATACCAAATTTATATAGGTTTTATAATGTTTTCATACATTTAAAAAAATTAAAACCTCCTGTACAAAATTTTTTGGGGGGATTTTGCCATCTTCTGGCGCTAGTAACTTTTTTATTCTTTGGTGTATGAAGCTGTGGGGGGGTGTGTAGTTTTTTGCGGATTTTGATGACGTTTACAATGTTATCAATTTTAGGACTGTTCGACCTTGTGATTACTTTTTATAGAATTTTTTTTTTTTTTTAAATGACAAAAAATTGTGAATTAGACTCACCGGTAATTCGGTTTCCATCTAGTCCTCCATGACGCCCCACTAGGAGGATGACCCTTGACCTCTGTAGGGACAGGAAGCAGAGAGGTTAAAAGCCTCCCCCCCACATCCTCCCGCCAGTGTCTACCAAATAACTACACCGGTGGAAGATACAACGTATTTTTATTCTGCCTGTTTATATCACATACAGAATTTTACAACAAAGTGAAAGAAAATCATGGGAGGGAAATTATATAGGCCGTCATGGAGGACTAGATGGAAACCGAATTACCGGTGAGTCTAATTCACAATTTCCATAACGTCCCCCATGACGGCCCACTAGGAGATCTACAAAATTAGTAGAATCAGGGAGGGACCACAGCCTGGAGAACCTTCTGACCGAAGGCGAGATCCTGTTAGGTAAGTCCAGCCGATAGTGTTTAGCAAAGGTGGATGAAGAAGCCCAAGTGGCAGCTCTGCAGATTTGTTCAAGAGAAGCGCCCCTCTTTTCTGCCCAGGAGGCAGATATGGCTCTGGTGGAATGGGCTTTAAGGTTAGGAGGAACTTCTTTCCCTTGCTCTGTATAACAAGAGGCTATGGCAGTCTTTAACCATCTGGCAATCGTGGTCTTTGGATGCCTTTACCCCTTTGTTCTTCCCCTGAAACTGAACAAAGAGATTGTGATCTTTGCGCCAGGATTTTGTGGCTTTTAAATACTCTAAAACCGAGCGCCTTACGTCCAGGGAATGCCACGCTACTTCTTTGCTTGAAGAAGGATTCCCGTAAAAGGATGGAAGGATTATTTCCTGATCCTTGTGAAATCCAGACGCCACTTTGGGAACAAAACTTGGATCCAGAGTCAGAGTTATCCTGTCGGGGAGAATGCACATATAGGGTTCTCTAATAGAAATGGCTTGGAGTTCCCCCAGCCATCTAGCTGAAGTCACAGCTATTAATAGAGAAGTCTTTAAAGTTAAGTTTTTTATACTAGCGTCCTTTAAAGGCTCAAAAGGAGGTCTGGAGAGCGCATCCAGAACCAGGGAGAGATCCCAGGAGGGAACCCGCTTCAGAATCTGAGGCCTAATTCTATTTGCAGCAGCAATAAATCTTTTGACCCACCTGTGGTCCGCCAGGGGATGGTCGAAGAATGCACTCAGAGCCGAAATTTGGACTTTCAAGGTGCTAGTGGAAAGACCAATTTCTAGTCCTCTTTGCAGGAAGTCTAATACCTGTAAAATATTTGGGTTAGTCTGGGAGGGGGGATTAGCCCCACAAAAGGTCACAAACTTTTTCCATATTTTATGATATATGGCGAAAGTAACCTTTTTCCTACTTGCCTTCAAAGTAGTTATAACAGCCCGAGAGAGACCTTGGGACCTTAGGAACTCGAACTCAGGATCCAAGCCGCCAGACGGAGTCTTCCTGGATCTGAGTGGAAAATCGGACCTTGGTACAGGAGGTCCTTCCGAACCGGTAGCATAAAAGGTTGCTGGACAGATAGGGACCTCAACAGCGGATACCAGCTTCTTTTTGGCCAATCTGGGCAGATCAAGATCACCCTTGTCCCGTCGAGCAAGATTTTCCTGAGTACTCTCGCAATTAGGGGAATTGGGGGAAAGGCATACATGAGACTTCCATTCCAACGATGGCTGAACGCATCCATGTGATCCCTGGACTCGCTTGCCTCCAGAGAAAAGTATTGCTGGCATTTTGTATTCTCCCTTGTGGCAAACAGGTCGATTTGGGGCATGCCCCAGATGCTGGTTAGATGTAAGAAGATCTCTTGGTTGAGACACCATTCGTTTGGTAGGATTTCTCTCCTGCTGAGATAATCCGCTTCTCTGTTTAGGGTTCCCTTCAGATGAGTGGCCGAGATGGAAAGGATGTTTTCTTCTGCCCACTGGAAGATGGTACGAGCAAGCTTCGATAGTACTGGGGACCTTGTACCCCCCTGTCTCCTTAAATAGGACACTGTCGAGATGTTGTCCGAGAGAATGTGGATATGATGATTCCTCAGATAGGCTGTGTTTGATTTTAGCGCTTCCCATACTGCTCTTAACTCCCTGTAATTTGAGCTGTTTCTTGCTTGGGCTAGGGTCCAGGACCCTTGCTCGTAGTGGGAAGGGAGGATTGCTCCCCAGCCTGAGCTGCTTGCGTCTGTCACAATAGTGATGCTTGGGAGGTGGTGCCAACATACTCCTTTCTCTAGGTTCCTTGATTCCGTCCACCACAGCAGGTCCCTCTTTACAAAGGAAGGAATCCGAATCTTCTTGTCTAGCCCTGAAGACTTCCTGTTCCAGAAAGTTAAGATCCAATTCTGAAGGATCCGAGTATGGCTCTGACTCCATGCGACTGCAGGTAGGCATGCTGTAAGGAGCCCCAGGATCTTCATCGCCTGCCTGACTGGTATAGAGTCCTTCCGTCTGAATGAGTGAATCTGGTGCTTTATGTTGGATACTTTCTCCTGAGGAAGAAAAGACATTTGGTGAGTTGAGTCTAATATGATCCCTAGAAAAGTCTTTTGAGTGGAAGGTATTAAACTTGATGTTTTCAGGTTGATTAACCATCCCAACTCTGTTAAGATTCTTAGGGAAGACTCTCTTGCCAAAATTAGGTTTTGTTTGTCTTTCCCTATAATTAGCAAGTCGTCTAGGTAAGGGATTATGGATATATCTTGTAGTCTTAAAAAGGCTACCACCTCCACCATGATCTTGGTAAAGACCCTTGGAGCCGATGAGATACCGAATGGAAGTGCACGGAACTGAAAGTGTAAGACAGAGCCCTCGGGAGAGAGAACCGAGAATCTTAGGAATCTCTGAGATGAGGGGTGAATAGGTACATGATAGTATGCATCTTTTAGATCTAATGTGCACAATTAGGAGTCTGTGTGAATAAGTTGGGTAGCGGTTCTTACCGACTCCATGCGAAATCTTCTGTAAACGA
Organism: Engystomops pustulosus; assembly: GCF_040894005.1. Classification (NCBI taxonomy): domain Eukaryota; kingdom Metazoa; phylum Chordata; class Amphibia; order Anura; family Leptodactylidae; genus Engystomops; species Engystomops pustulosus. The sequence continues at coordinate 128,369,344 of NC_092417.1, read as the reverse complement.
TGAAGCGGTTTAGCTCTTTTAAGTTGATGATTAGGCGATTTGATCCATCTGGTTTTTTGACAAGAAACAACGGGGAGTAGAATCCCAATTTTTCTTGTTCTCGAGGAACCGGCACCACCACTCCCATGTGGATTAGATGAAATACTTCCTGCCAAATGAAGGAATGTGTAGAGTGAGAGAGAGATGGTAAAGGAGGGATGAACCTTGGAGAAGGGGGGGGGGTGATGAGAATTCTATCCTGTAGCCCGATTCCATAATGGTCAGTACCCAAGGATTCGAGGTGATCTTCGTCCACTGGGATAGGAATCCCAGGAGACGCCCCCCCACTTTGGCGTCATTGTTTCTTGTTTCCTGGACCCTCTGGGGGGTTAGAGAAAAGGAAACCCCTTCCCCTTCCTCCTTTGGGATAACTCCAGCGTCCTTGCTTACCTTTGCCACGGTAAGTCTCTCTGGTGTTCCTAAAAGGACGAAAGGAAGACTTCTTGGGTATTGTTTTGGACTCTGGAAATCCCTTTTTCCTGTCAGACGCTTTTTCTAGTATGGCGTCCAATTCGGGTCCAAACACAAAGTCCCCGGAAAAAGGAATGCTGCACAACTTGGATTTAGAGCGGATGTCCCCGCCCCACTGCTTTAGCCATAGGGCCCTCCTGGTGGCATTGGTAAGAGCTCCTTCTTTTGCAGCGAACCTTATTCCTTCTGCAGATGCGTCAGCAAGAAAGGCAGTAGCTGATCTTAATAACGGTATGCTTTCCAGTAAGGCTTCTCTGGGAGTACCCTCCCGAATATGGGACTCTAACTTCCCCAGCCAGAAATATAATGTTCTCGCCACCGAGGTGGCTCCTAAGTTTGATTTAAGGCCTAGCATGGATGTTTCCCATGCTTTCTTTAAAAGGGCTTCAGATTTTCTATCCATCGGGTCTCTTAACTGAGCCGAATCTTCAAAGGGCAGATCCATCTTCCTTGAGACCTTGGATACCTGCACATCAACCTTGGGGAATGAGTCCCAATCTTTTGATTCTTCTGGGTCGAAGACTAAGCACTTTCTGAAGTTCTTTGAGACCGCGATTTTCCTCTCAGGGTCTTTCCATTCTTGACTAATTAACCCCCTAAGGGTATCGTTAAGGGGAAAGACGCGATGTTTCTTGGCTTTAAGTCCCCCAAACAATTCGTCTTCACGAGAAAGAGGGGGTTCCTCATCTTCAAGGTTCAGTGTATCACGCATAGCTTTCAGAAGGTCGTCCAGATCGTCATTCTGGAATAAGTAGCGGGAGCTTGTTGCCTGCTCACGATCCTGATGTTCCTGGTCTCCAGCCAGAGAACAGGAAGGAGAGTCTGAAATGCACCCCTCTTCTTCCTCAGATGAGGAAGCAGATACAATCCGAGCTTTTTTACGTGGGGGGGCTCCCTGAGTTGCTGCCGCCACCGAAGAGCCCACTTTCTCTTCTATAAAGGTCTTAAGTTCGTCCATAAAGGACATTTTCTCCTCCCGCATGAAATCTTCAATGCAGGATTTGCAGATCGGTTTCTTATATCCTTCAAGTAGGGTACGAAAACACATACTACATTTTTTAACAGGAATCCTGCTTTTTTCCAGTTTCTCTCTAGTTTTTTCAGACTTCCCTGGTTTTTCTTCCTTGCCTTTCCCCTTGGAAACTTGCTCCTAGGGAAGGAAGGCAAGGAAACAATGACTTGGTGATCTCAAACATAACAATTATAGATCTTGCCACACAGCACCACTCACGTGCACCGGGGGGTGGAGTAGGCCCAAGTCTGCCTCATCAGCCATTATGATGTCTGGGACGGCCAGTCAAAAACCCAAGTCATAGACCTCAGATCAACTGACTACCCGCTTTTGAGGTTTTAAATACCTTCATGGGGAGCCCATCCCCCTGCCGGTGGCCGCCTCCATGTCCCGCGCTATCGTCCGCGGTCACTTCCGGTCGCGACCGGAAGTCGTCACCGGCCGGGAGGATTTCTGGGAATCGTAGTTCCCACGTCCGCGCGAGGGCCTGGCGGACCAGCCCGCCGGAGAAGACGCTATCCGGACGATGTTCCTGTCCAGGGAGAGCCCGCAGCGCCGGGCCAACCGAGGACTGTCCGGAGGGGAACTTGGACCGCAGTCGGCGTAACCCCAGGTAACTTAGGTGAGTATGGAGACTCTTTTTTTTTTTTCCAAAACGTCCCCCCCCCCCCTTAGGAGGAGAGAGACCCTCTCTTGACCTGACCCCTGTAGGGACAGGAAGACACTGGCGGGAGGATGTGGGGGGGAGGCTTTTAACCTCTCTGCTTCCTGTCCCTACAGAGGTCAAGGGTCATCCTCCTAGTGGGCCGTCATGGGGGACGTTATGGAAAGTGCCATTTTCAACTTTGGGTGCAATTTTCCGTTACTGCATTAAACGCAGTGAAAAACCATTATCATATTTTGATAGATCGGGCATTTTCGAACGCGGCGATACCTAATGTGTTTATGATTTTTACTGTTTATTTATATTTATATCAGTTCTAGGGAAAGGGGGGTGATTTGAGTTTTTAGGGCTTTTTATTATAATTTTTTTTTTACTTTTTTTTATTTTTATTTTTACTATTTTTTAGACACCCTAGGGTACTTTAACCTTAGGTTGTCTGTACGATCCTATCATATACTGCCATACCACAGTATGGCAGTATATGTGTATTTTACTACTCATACATTACAATGTGCTGATAGCACATTGTAATGCATGGGTTAACCCGGAGTAGCCTCGGGTCTTTGTGAGGCCTGAGGCTACCATGGCGATGGATCGCCGCTCCCCAATGATGTCACGGGGAGCGGCGATCCTCAAAAAGGTGGCGGCGCCCATGTGCCACCATCCTTTTGCAGCCGCTGGCAGCTTTGGCGGCGGCGATCAGTGGGAAAACACCCGCGATCGGTGCTGGCACCGATCGCGGGTGTTACCGGTAAGCCTGCAAAGACTTACCGGCTATGGAGAGGGCTCAGCGCGTGAGCCCTCTCCATGCACCCGTGGCCGACCCGTGACGTACCTGATCAGACCCCAGGGCTGCCATAGCAATGATCGGCGCCCCTCGAAGACGGCGCACGGGGGGTCCGATCGTGGGGGAAAGACCCCCCAAAGGCAAGTTAAATGCCGCGGTATCGCGTCACCACAGCAGTTACGGGTTAAACACCCATGAACGGCGCCCACTCCGACTGCGAGTATTACCCGGGGATGTCAGCGGTAGATTACCACTGACATCCTGCGACTCCCAATGCCGGTTGGGCTCCGATGCAGAACAGAACCTGCATCGGCTGAGCCTGCGTACCAGTACAGCGCTGAGCGCTAAGGGGTTAAATATCAAACAGAAAAGTGATTTTGGGAGAGTTTGCGAAGGTGCATTGATCCTAAATGTGTGCAGTGTCCAAAGTGGGGCTCAAGATTGAGGGACTTTAGGAGGTAACTGCTGTATTTATGGGGTACTCTTTCTGGGAATACTGCTTTTCTTACATATGTTTTCTTGTAATCCCCATTAGTAGACTTCTTGAGTGGCGATGCTACACAGTACACATCCTGTGCCATGTATGCTTTGGTTGAGCAACTTCTTGAGGGTGCACACTGCTGTGTGGGATGTTTGAAAATTGCTCATCTGGAATTCCAGGTTCTGGTTCTAGAGAGCAATTAACAATATTGAGCGGAGTTTGTTGATCCTGGCGCAAAACTCACTAGGGAAGATGAGTATTGAGGTTCAGAATGAGGGTGCAGCTAGTTGGGTAACATGTAGAAGGCGGGGTAGAGGGAAATGTTGCAGGGAGTCTAAGGCTGATCTGGTGTACCACAATAATTTTTCCAAGCTGGGACAGGATCAGGGAATAAGAAGCAAAGGAATAGGGATAGGGAAAACCAAATAAAGTGTATGTACACTAATGCCAGAAGCCTCACAAACAAAATGGAGGAACTGGAAGTCTCAATGTTGGCTTGACACCAGCTATGACTGGGCTGTTAATATAGATAGTCTGTTTAGAAATGATCACATAAACAAAAAAGGGAAGGGGTTTGTTTATATGTGAAATCTTGCCTCAAGCCCATCCTGCAAGATGACAATGGTGAAGACAATGAAAATGTGGTGTCCCTATGGGTGGAGATAAGGGGAGGAAAAAATTATAATATATTATTAGGGGTTTGTTATAAGGCTCCAAATATAATAGAGGTAGCAGAGGAACTGCTGATAAGTCAAATAGATGCGGCACCAAAACACGATGAAGTACTCATCATGGGGGACTTCAGTCACCCAATATAGACATGGGGTCAGAAACCTTCAGGCCCTACAAAGGCAGCAGATTTTTGTCAATATCAAAAGACAATTACCTGTCGTGACTAGTCCTGGAGCCAAGGGGTGGGGTGGACCTTATTCTCACCAACAGACCTGACGGAATATCAAAATTAAAGGTTGGGGGGGGGGCACCTGGGTCATAGTGACCCCAACATCATTGATTTTATATTACTCTTTACTAAGATGGTTAGTACAGGGGTAAATTTTCAGCAGCTAAGGGAGGACCTTAAAGGCATAAACTCGGATGATGGTTTCAAAAACAAAAGCACCACAAAAAAGGTACATTTTCAAAAATATTCTAAAAAGGCCTGTAAAAACACTTATGTGGGAAAAAGGATAAGTGAAACTGTAACGGGTGCCCTGCGACCAATATCGCGTGTACCTCCCTGTGCCCCAGCTAGAAACTCACCTTTTCCGGCTCCAGCGCCAGCTCTGTAAAATTTAAAGAGCCAGCTCGCCGATAATTGGCTTTGGCTATTCACCTGCCCTGATAAATTCCTACCCCTTTCCGGTTCAGTTCCTGACTACACTCCTCTGCTGCTTGCCTTGACCAATTGCTACATCCCTGACTCCGATCCTGTGCTGCCTGTCTCGACCTCCTGCCTGTCCCCAACCACGAGTTTTCCTGACGATTTTGTAATACGCCTTGGCCACCACCGCAGACAAAGTCGCTCCTGTGGAACAACCTGGTGGTACCACGCTGCAACAAGTCCAACCTACTTTGTCTTATTGGGAGCGATTTCACATGAGAACTAATGTGAACTGCTATTATTTATTGGGACCTACACCCATGCATTGGTGTATAATAGGAACTGTCTATGTAGGGACAGTTTCCAGTCGGGGTGGCAGCTTCTTAGTGCGGTAGCTTTGAGTTGAGGCATTCAGGATACAACAGGATGTTTTTGGTTTTACCAGGGCTTACTTGGGACAGTCACTGGAGTTCCAAGGTAATTTTCCCACCCCAATCAAATAATTATTTTCCCTGTTGCCTCCTTTTCTATCCTTCAAGTTTCTTTGCTGCTCACATTTTTGCGCCTAAGTATACTCACCATCACTGGGCACCCAACTAAGCCCTAGTACTACAGACAGCTATAGCAACTGGTCTTGAAAGAATCACATCTGAACTGGGAACACATCTGACAACTTGGTGATAACATGTTTTATACAGCCATTTAATCACTATGGATGCAGTGCTTCTGCAACAAGCACACTTACTTTCTGGGGGTTGCCTCCTGAAACAGGATATGTTCTTCTTTTTTCTTCTAACAAGTTAGTTTTTGAGAAAACGAATTATTCAAATGAGCCTTAGGGGCTCCTAGCTATGTCAAAGAAGCCTGGCCATTTAATCACTTATAGGAAATCTATCACATGGAAGCAGTGCTTCTACAGCAAGCACACTTACTTTCTGGGGGTTGCCTCCTGAAACAGGATATGTACTTCTTTTTGTTTTTTGAGAAAACTGTCTTTTAAAAATGTGAAAATGAGCCTTAGGGGCTCCTAGCTATGTCAAAGAAGCCTGGCTCCATCGTTTGACATTTCTGCCCGCCTCTTTGTAAACTTTTGGGAGAAACACTGTAAACAATTTAGGAAACACTGTAAATCTACATTTAGACCCTCAAACATCTTATAACCTATAATTCCTTGATTTCTGACTCTCCCCAAAATCTCATCTAGATCTCTCTTGTGGCGGATGGTCGGAATAAAACTTAACTTTCATATTACATATCTTATGTATTACATACACTTTACATAATAGCAATAGCACCAGAATTGGTGCATGGAAAAAAAGGTTAACCCTGTCATTACATATCCAAACACTATATTATAAAGCATGCATAGAGTAGGAGAAATGGGCTTCCATATTAGGTGCAATACATATATTAATACATAGTATAGAACATACACAGATATGTATCCAACCCTATCTAAAAGTGCAGCAGATCTCATACAAAGTACAATCTAAAGTGCAAGGGAATTGATGTGATGTGAATGTATACTCAGAATGTAAGGACTGCAGTAATAAAAAAATATGTAAATGCTTGTGCATTCTTCTTGAGGAACCTCAAAACAGCTTTGTCACAAGGTAGATATGACAGAGGAGTAGGGCAGGGCTGGATTTAGGTTGGTGTGGGCCCCTGGGCGCAATATGTGGTGGAGGTCCCCACCGAGTGTAGCATACATACATGTCCTGCTGCTCACTTTCCATCATCCCAGCAGCAACACCGCTACATACAGCAGCCTCATCCCCAGTAACACCGCTACATACAGCCGCCTCATCCCCAGTAACACCGCTACATACAGCCGCCTCATCCCCAGTAACACGGCTACATTCAGCTGCCTCATCCCCAGTAACACCGCTACATTCAGCCGCCTCATCCCCAGTAACACCGCTACATAAAGCTGCCTCATCCCCAGTAACACCGCTACATAAAGCTGCCTCATCCCCAGTAACACCGCTACATACAGCCGCCTCGCCCACAGTAACACTGCTACATACAGCAGCCTCATCCCCAATAACACCGCTACATACAGCCGCCTCATCCCCAGTAACACCGCTACATACAGCCGCCTCATCCCCAGTAACACCGCTACATTCAGCCGCCTCATCCCCAGTAACACCGCTACATTCAGCCGCCTCATCCCCAGTAACACCGCTACATAAAGCTGCCTCATCCCCTGTAAAACATCTACATACAGCCGCCTCGCCCCCAGTAACACTGCTACATACAGCCGCCTCGCCCCCAGTAACACCGCTACATACAGCCTCCTCGCCCCCATTAAAACCGCCACATATAGCCACCTCCCCTCCAGTAACACCGCTACATTCAGCTGCCTCATCCCCAGTAACACCGCTACATAAAGCTGCGTCATCCCCTGTAAAACATCTACATACAGCCGCCTCGCCCCCAGTAACACTGCTACATACAGCCGCCTCATCCCCAGTAACACCGCTACATTCAGCCGCCTCATCCCCAGTAACACCGCTACATAAAGCTGCCTCATCCCCAGTAACACCGCTACATAAAGCTGCCTCATCCCCAGTAACACTGCTACATACAGCCGCCTCGCCCACAGTAACACTGCTACATACAGCAGCCTCATCCCCAGTAACACCGCTACATACAGCCGCCTCATCCCCAGTAACACCGCTACATACAGCCGCCTCATCCCCAGTAACACCGCTACATTCAGCCGCCTCATCCCCAGTAACACCGCTACATTCAGCCGCCTCATCCCCAGTAACACCGCTACATAAAGCTGCCTCATCCCCTGTAAAACATCTACATACAGCCGCCTCGCCCCCAGTAACACTGCTACATACAGCCGCCTCGCCCCCAGTAACACCGCTACATACAGCCTCCTCGCCCCCATTAAAACCGCCACATATAGCCACCTCCCCTCTAGTAACACCGCTACATACAGCTACCTCGCCTCCAGTAACAAACCTACATACAGCCGCCTCGCCCCAGGTACACAGCTACATACAGCCGAGTCGCCCCCAGTAACACCGCTACATACAGCCACATCGCCCCCAGTAACACCGCTACATACAGCCACCTTGTCCGCAGTAACACCGCTACATACAGCCGCCTCGCCCCCAGTAACAGTGCTACATACAGCCGCGTCGCCCTCAGTAACACAGGTACATACAGCCGTCTTGCCCCCAGTAACACCGCTACATTCAGCTGCCTCATCCCCAGTAACACCGCTACATAAAGCTGCGTCATCCCCTGTAAAACATCTACATACAGCCGCCTCGCCCCCAGTAACACTGCTACATACAGCCGCCTCATCCCCAGTAACACCGCTACATTCAGCCGCCTTATCCCCAGTAACACCGCTACATAAAGCTGCCTCATCCCCTGTAAAACATCTACATACAGCCGCCTCGCCCCCAGTAACACTGCTACATACAGCCGCCTCGCCCCCAGTAACACCGCTACATACAGCCTCCTTGCCCCCATTAAAACCGCCAGATATAGCCACCTCCCCTCCAGTAACACCGCTACATACAGCTACCTCGCCTCCAGTAACAAAGCTACATACAGCCGCCTCGCCCCAGTAACAAAGCTACATACAGCCACCTCGCCCCCAGTAACACCGCTACATACAGCCACATTGCCCCCAGTAACACCGCTACATACAGCCACCTTGTCCCCAGTAACACAGCTACATACAGCCACCTCGCCCCCAGTAACAGCGCTACATACAGCCGCGTCGCCCTCAGTAACACAGGTACATACAGCCATCTTGCCCCCAGTAACTCATCTTTATATCTACCTTCACCCCTACCAGATATGTAGTCGCATGGAACATACACCTCAGCCCGCACAACCATGCAGTCCCATGTAACATACACCTCAGCCTGCACCAGACAAACAGTCCCATGTAACATACACCTCAGCCACACCAGTCATGCAGTCCCATGTAACATACACCTCAGCCATGCAGCCCCATGAAGTGACATAACTAGGAGAGATAGGGCCCCCCAGCATTCTGCTTGGGCCCCCGTTCCCCTTTAAAAAAATATATACATATGTCGGCTGCATTCACATAAACGTGTGGTGGCCCGGCTAAAGCCTGGCAGGCACACGTCTGGTGTGCTGGAGAGGTGATCACAGCTCACCCCTCCCCTCTCCATAGAGAATAGAGGTGCATGGTCTTCCTTACGGCCATTGATAGAGCAGGCTCTATCTCTTTTCCGTTCATGGTTTGAAACAGTGAGTACACGTTGTGCTCACCGTACTGATCCCAGGCGCTAAAGACACCAATGAGGGAAGTATATCCAGTAGCAAATTTGTGGCAAGATTTACGCCCCCCCATACGTTCTTGTGAATGTACCCTTATAGAGACACGTTTATATAACAACACACATTTATACACTGATATATACACACATTTATATACTTATATACTGTAGGGATTCACTCAAATGGTAGCCTTTAGAGAAGCGCCAGGCAGCAGTCTTTCAGGTGAACAAAACAGGTGTCTTTATTTAGACATAAAAATAACAGGCAAGTGGGCTTGCTCCAGCCAGCAAAACAAAATGCATAAATCTCAGTCCATGTTATCAAGCACAGTTCACATTCACAGACACAGTACCGTACTTCACCCTCCTGGGTTAGGAGCACCTTTTCAGTCCTCAGACTTCCCCACACAGCAAGGCTCAGCTCTGGCTCTGGCTCTGCTATTCCCTGTTTTCCACTCAGCTACACACAGGTAGGGAACCACCCCCCCTTCTCCTGACACAGGTGGCTTTACATAGGGCTGCAAGCCCTGGCCTGGAACGTGGGAGCAGCCATCCCACCCAGCACTGTGACTGCTCCCGAAAAAACCCGTCCCGGATCAGCTGCATTGCAGCTATGCTAAAATAACAAAAGTGTGTCAGTGGCCGAACGCCGCTGACACCAGCAATACTGGTTTTTACTTCACCGAGGCCAGGCACCGCGGTGACACGTATCTACCATCCACCACAACACCTTGTGCCTTTCTACATACCCCCCCCCCCCTCTGCCCAACACAGGGGGTCTGGGCACCTTCAGCCAGCATGCAATAAACCCTAGACAGCGCATCTGCGTTACCTTGTAATTTTCCAGGCCTATGCTCCACTGTAAAATTAAAGTCTTGCAAAGCCAAGAACCAACGGGTCACACGGGCATTGTTACCCTTTTTCTCCCTTAGCCATTTCAGAGGAGCGTGGTCTGATACCAGCCTGAACTTTCGACCCAGGAGGTAGTACTGGAACTAATCTAGGGCCCACTTGATGGCCAAGCATTCTCTCTCGATTATTGAATAGTTACGTTCCGCTGGGGACAGCTTTCTACTGAGATAGCACACCGGATGTTCCTCCCCTCTAGCCTCTAGGCCTACCTCTGATGCGTCTGATTGCACCACAAACTCACAAGAAAAATCAGGGGCTATCAACACTGGCTGTCTACAGAGAGCAACCTTAAGCTTCTGGAAACCCCCCTCAGCCTCTGGGGACCACTTGATCATGGCCATTTTTTTCCCTTTGTAAGGTCAGTAAGGGGTACTGCTATTTCAGCAAAGTTTGGGATAAATCTCCTATAATATCTCACAATAGCGAGAAATGCCCTCACTTGTTTCTTTGTAAGTGGGCGGGGCCAGTCCTGGATGGCTTCTACCTTATTTATCTGGGGCTTAATCTCACCTCTCCCCACGACATAGCCCAAGTATCTGGCTTCTTCCATCCCAATGGCACACTTACTTGGATTTATAGTAAAACCGGCCTTTCTAAGCGCATTCAGGACTGCTTGGATTTTACCAAGATGACTCTCCCAATCCCGGCTAAAGATCACTATGTCATCCAAGTAAGCGGCTGAATATTCTCTGTGAGGTCTTAAGACCCGATCCATAGCCCTTTGGAAGGTGGCTGGGGCCCCCTGTAAACCGAATGGCATCCTGACATACTGGAAGGATCCCTCAGGTGTGGAAAAGGCTGTCTTCTCCCTGGCTTCCTTGGATAAGGGAATTTGCCAATACCCCTTGGTGAGGTCTAAGGTAGTGATATCCTGGGCTGGTCCTAGCCTCTCAATAAGCTCATCTACCCGGGGCATGGGGTATGCATCTACCTTTGACACCTCATTTAATTTGCGATAATCATTACAGAATTGCCACTCTCCATTGGGCTTTGGGACTAGCACTATGGTACTGGACCACCCACTTTTAGATTCCTCAATGACCCCTAGTTTCAGCATTCTGTGCACTTCCTTGGTGATGACTGCCCTCCTGGCCTCTGGAATCCGATATGGTTTTAGGTTCACTCTCACATGAGGCTCAGTAACTATCTCGTGTTCAATTACATTAGTTAGCCCTGGTGCTTCTGTGAACAGATCTCTATTTTTCTCCAACAATTGTCTGCACTGGTGTTTTTGAGCAGAGGACAGGGTCTCTGCTATCTTCACATTCTCTGTATTGACCTCTGATTGGGTCACTAGGCAAGAGGCCTCTGGGACATCTCTATGTTTCCAGGGCTTAAGCAAGTTAATATGATAGACCTGATAGGGTTTTCTTCTGCCTGGCTGATGTACTCGATAGTTAACTTCGCCCACCCTCTCGACAACCTCATAAGGCCCTTGCCACCTCGCCAAGAATTTGCTCTCCACCGTAGGTACTAACACCAAAACTCGATCCCCCGGACTAAACTGTCTAAGACGAGCCAATCTGTTATAGACTCTAGCCTGTGCTTCTTGAGCCTGCAGGAGATGCTCTTTGACAATAGGAGTGACCTGAGCTATCCGATCCTGTAATTGGGCAATATGTTCAATGACACTTCTGTAGGGTGTAACTTCGCTCTCCCATGTCTCTTTTGCTATGTCTAACAGACCTCGTGGGTGTCGAGCATACAACAGTTCAAATGGAGAGAACCCTGTGGAGGCTTGGGGTACCTCCCTAATGGAAAACAACAGGTAAGGTAAAAGGTAATCCCAGTCCCTACCATCTTTCTGAACTACCTTCTTTAACATAGCCTTCAAGGTCTTGTTGAAACGTTCCACCAACCCATCTGTTTGTGGGTGGTAAACAGAGGTGCGTAGTTGAGTAACCTTCAGTACCTTACAGAGATCCTGCATGACCCTGGACATGAATGGAGTCCCTTGGTCAGTCAGAATCTCCTTAGGTAGCCCTGTTCTAGAAAATATCTGAAACAATTCTCTGGCGATAACCTTGGATGAGGCCTTTCTCAGGGGAACGGCCTCTGGATACCTGGTAGCATAATCCACTAGCACTAGTATATACTGGTGACCCCTCGCCGATTTTACCAGAGGCCCTAGCAAATCCATGGCAACCCTCTCAAAGGGTACTTCGATAATCGGCAATGGTATTAGGGGGCTGCGAAAGTTTGCCACCGGGGAAGTTACTTGGCACGTAGGACATGACTGACAATAATCTCTGACCTCCCGGTAACATCCCGGCCAGTAGAATCTGCGTAGAATCCTCTCTACTGTCTTATCTGCCCCCAAATGCCCTCCTAACACATGGTTATGTGCCAGGTCCATTACCAGGCGCCGATACTGTTTGGGAACCAGGAGCTGTTCCACTATGTCCTCGCGGATTTTAGTCACTCGGTACAACAAATTTTCATTCATGGCAAAATGAGGAAATCTTTTGTCTGCCCCTAGCTCTTGAGAAACCCCATTAATTACCATTACATTAGTAAAAGCACCTTTTAGAGCTTCATCTTGAAGTTGGGCCGTCCCAAAGTTACCCCTAGACACCTCCAGGTCTGGGACAGTATCTTCAACAGTTAACTCTTGCTCCCTGTCCCCCAACATGACAGAGAATGGAAATTCAGGGACTACCTCAGGGTCTGTGCTCAAGGGGCTGTCCTTTTCCTCTGGGAGTCTCGGCTGTACCACCTTATCCCAAAGACCCCAGAACAAAGGACAGTCCCGACCAACAATTATGTCATGCATCAGTCCTTGCACTATTCCGACCTGGTGGGATATTGTACCCCCATCTGTTTTTAAGGTAACCTGGGCCACTGGGTACACCTTGGTATCCCCATGTATACAAGTGACCCCCAAAGTCTTCCCGGGGACCAACTCATGAGATATACGGGCTGTCACAAGTGTTACCAGACTCCCTGAGTCAAGGAGTCCGATGATGGGGGTACCATTCACCCTGATTGCACAAAGTGGTCCCTTCTCCATATTTGGCACAGCACTGCACACAAGATGCGCAAACATAGAGCTCCGCCTCCCAACGGAACAGTCCATGGGTTCCGCATTGAGAGGGCACTGAGCCGCCATATGACCCAGAGCATGGCATCTCCAGCAGATGATTTCTCTCACGGTGGGTCTAGATGTTGTCTCAAGTACATTCTTGGCCTTGGAATGAGAGGGCTTGGCTCCCTTCCTTTGGCCTCCAGAGTCACTTCGGGCACACCAGTAAGGAGAGGTCAGGGGTGCTGGGTCCGCATTAGAGTTCTCAACCGCCTGATATCTCTCCACCAGACCCACTAAGTCATCTGCGGTCTGGGGATTTCCCTGTGCAACCCAGCATTGCACTGGCTTGGGGAGTGCATGAACGTAGCGATCCATCACCACACGCTCCACCATTTTTGCTGGGGAACAGACATCCGGCTGTAGCCATTTCTGGACAAGGTGCAGAAGGTCGAACATTTGGGACCTTGGTGGCTTGTCCCTCTTGTAACCCCAATGATGCACTCTCTGAGCTCGAACCGTAACAGTTACACCAAGTCGTGCCAGAATTTCAGCTTTCAACTTTTCATATTCCCGGGCATCTTGCAGAGACAAATCATAGTAGGCCTTTTGTGGCTCACCTGTGAGAAACGGGGCCAAGACTTCAGCCCATTGATCAGCTGGCAGTCTCTCACGTTCAGCGACCCTCTCAAAGACTGTAAGGAAGGCTTCTACGTCATCTTCTGGAGTCATTTTCTGCAATGCCTCACGTACTGCCTTTCTCAAACGCTGCCCATCCACCTGGCTAGGTGGCGCTGTGGTCTCCTTGACACTGATTGCTTCTGCCATCATGGCCATCTGTTTAATGAGCAGCTGGTTTGTCTCTTGCTGCTGAGCGCTGGCCTGCACCAGATGCTTTACAAGGTCCTCCATTTTCTCTCTGTGGACTTTTATGTCAGCAGCAGCCTTAACCCAGGACATGCAGTCTTTTAAAGGGGAATCTCGCCCGCAATCCAAAAACCAATTGTAGGGATTCACTCAAATGGTAGCCTTTAGAGAAGCGCCAGGCAGCAGTCTTTCAGGTGAACAAAACAGGTGTCTTTATTTTGACATAAAAATAACAGGGAAGAGGGCTTGCTCCAGCCAGCAAAACAAAATGCATAGTCCATATGATAAATCTCAGTCCATGTTATCAAGCACAGTTCACATTCACAGACACAGTACCGTACTTCACCCTCCTGGGTTAGGAGCACCTTTTCAGTCCTCAGACTTCCCCACACAGTAAGGCTCAGCTCTGGCTCTGGCTCTGCTATTCCCTGTGTTCCACTCAGCTACACACAGGTAGGGAACCACCCCCCCTTCTCCTGACACAGGTGGCTTTACATAGGGCTGCAAGCCCTGGCCTGGAACGTGGGAGCAGCCATCCCACCCAGCACTGTGACTGCTCCAGAAAAAAACAGTCCCGGATCAGCTGCATTGCAGCTATGCTAAAATAACAAAAGTGTGTCAGTGGCCGAACGCCGCTGACACCAGCAATACTGGTTTTTACTTCACCGAGGCCAGGCACCACGGTGACACATATCTACCATCCACCACAACACCTTGTGCCTTTCTACAATACACACAAATAAAGTTCTACACTCGTACATTCGCACCCATATACATACAAGTATACACACACATTTATGCACTCATATACATTTATACACTAATTGTTAGGGCTGTGCAACACAGAAGACAGGGGATAGTGTGCCCTGAGCTTGCCCCAACCTCTGCCCCTTCCTATAGCCCCCCCCCCACACTAAACCGTGGGGCGACTACTTGAAGTGTCGGAATACACTAGATAAACGCAGGAATGGAACAACACGAACAGACTAGCAAACATAAAACACAAAAGAATAGTAAACCAGCCGTCACAACAAGAGCAAAATCAGTAAGCAAAAGGGTCAACGTCAAAAACTAGCCAAGATCACAACAATTCAGAGCTCAACACAGAGCAAGTCAAACCACAGAGCAAGGAGCAAGTGATGAAGGGATGTCAAACACTGGTACATGTGTCTAGTGAAGCTGCAATTTATGCAGCCAGAACCCCACCTCCAGAACCTGATTGGAGCTGGACAACTTCTGAGAATTAACCCCTCATGGTGCAGATTAAACAAGCACAATCGCAGACACCATGCAGAGGTACAATAACTCCCAGCAGTCCAGAACACAACCCCTAACAGCGCGAGGTCTTAGCAGCCGCTGCCCGGAGAGGTGGAGTCTGTGCGAAGACGCGCAGGAGGTCGGAGAACGCTGCAAGCACCACCAGAAGCATCGGAGAAAGGACCAGAAGTCCCAGCATTCTCCCCTGCGAACCTGACACTAATAAACAGAGAACATACAAACTCATAAACTATATATACACATACAGCATATACACATCACACTTGGCACCCCAGGGAGAGCAGGAGGCAGGACTGTGGGGAACGATTGAAAGGTAGGTAAGGTTTTCTTTTTAAATAACCAGTTGGCCAAAGGACAAGGCTGGAGGACAGGAGGCCACAGGAGCAGGCTGGAGGCCACAGGAGGAGGCTGGAGGACTGGAGGAAATAGGAGGAATAGGCAGTAGGATAGGGAGCCAAAATATGAGGGAGGATGGAGGATAGGTCAAAACTATGCTATGCTTGCGGGTGGGGCAAGAGGCATGGTTTAGTAAAAGGGGTGGGCCTTTTTTCCCTCTTTCTCTTGCCCAAAAGTTGGGAGGTATGCTCTCTGTCCTCTTAGTAATGATTTTCTTGCAAACTCTTTAATAACAATAAATTCTGCTCACAAACCAAGTAACTGCACTCTTGGCTTCAGCTTGTAGCTGCAGTGTTCAGGTACCTGGATGGTAATGAGGTTGCAGGCAGGAAACTCCTTTGTAGACGATCTGGAGACCTCCTAGGGATCAGGCTGTAGTGCAGAGGTGAAGCTTCTACTGCAGGTCCTCTTTTCCTCTGGGACTGAGCTGCTGTTGAGTGTCAAGTCCTTTGCTATGTCAGTCTCAGTGCAGGACTCTCTCCATTTGCCATGTGCTGTCAGTTCTCTCTGCTACACATGTGATCTCTCCATCTTCTTCATTTTCCTTCCCCCATTATCCTTTTCTCAGCCAATCGGTCCTCTTCTCTACAACTCGTCCTCTAGGTGGCAGTGCCACAGAGAAGCAGGTGTTTCTGGGATATGTAGTCCAGTTTACCATAGGAGAACATGTGCTTGTGACTTCTGGTCTTAAAGGAAATCTACCACTTAAAAAATAGGAATAAAACATTTACACATACTCACCTACACTTCTCTTCATCCCGATCCCAGCACTTTTCTTCGCTAACCTTGACATTGCCTAAATAAGAGACTTATCAAAAGCAGTCCGGAGCTTTATTATTTTTGTACAAAAGTGTTTGATTTGATGAGTCAGAATATGATGAAACAAAATATTTTTTGGTAGACAAAATTTGAGTTTTTTAAAAGAAGGCTGGTGCTTGGCATCATTGTTTCTCTTCTGTTAACCATGGTAATCTCTAAAGAAACACGTGCAGTCATCATTGCACTGCACAAAACTGGCCTAACAGGGTAGAGTATTGCAGCTAGAAAGATGGCACCTCAGTCAACAATCTATCGCATCATCAAGGAATTCAAGGAAAGAGGTTCCATTGTTGCCAAAAAGGCTCCAGGGCACCCAAGAAGGACCAGCAAGCGCCAGGACCATCTCTTAAAAGTGTTTCAGCTTCGGGATCGGGCTACCAGCAGTGCAGAGCTTGCTCAGGAATGGTTGCAGGCAGGTGTGAGTGCATCTGCATGCACTGTGAGGCGGAGACTCTTGGAGCAAGGCCTGGTGTCAAGGAGGGCAGCAAAGAAGCCACTTCTCTACAGAAAAAACATCAGGGACAGACGGATATTCTGCAAAAGGTACAGAGAGTGGACTGCTGAGGACTGGGGTAGTGTAATTTTCTCTGATGGATCCCCTTTCCAATTGTTTGGAACATCTGGAAAACAGCTTGTTCGGAGAAGACAAGGTGACCGATACCACAAGTCTTGTCTCATGCCAACTGTAAAGCATCCTGCAACCATTCATGTGTGGGGTTGCTTATCCGCCAAGGGAATTGGCTCTCTCACAGTCTTGCCTAAAAACACATCCATGAATAAAGAATAGTACAAGAATGTCCTCCAAGAGCAACTTCTCTCAACCGTCCAAGAGCAGTTTGGTTATCAACAATGTCTTTTCCAGCATGATGGAGCCCCTTGCCATAAAGCAAAGGTGATAACTAAATGGCTTAGGGAATAAAACATAGAGATTTTGGTCCATGGTCTGGAAACTCCCCAGATCTTAATCCGATTGAGAACTTGTGGACAAACAAAAACCAACAACTTGTGACAAAATGTAAGCATTGATTGTGCAAGAATGGACTGCTATCAGTTAGGATTTGGTCCAAAAGTTAATTTGGATGCCAGGGAGAATTGCAGAGGTCCTGAAAAAGAAGGGTCAACACTGCAAATATTGACTTGCTGCATTAACTCCTTCTGTCAATAAAATCTTTTGTTACTCATAATATGATTGCACTTGTATTTCTGTATGTGAAAAAAAACATCTGACAACCACACATAAAAACCAGAGGGCAACAGATCATGTGAAAATATAATATTTGTATCATTCTCAAAACTTTTGGCCATGACCGTACAAGGTGGAACCATAACATATTTGTCAAGGCATCCAGGTAATATTTGGGATCTGACCATAGTCAGTATTGAGGCCTTCTTGCAATAACTTAAAAGACAATTATGAGCAGCAGGGGCTGCAGGCTGCATTAACACCTATGGAACCTGGATCCTCTCAAACTCATTTGTATAACTTTAAAAGCCCTTTTATGCTAAAACCAGGACATAAGAAGCTAAAAGAAGAGCAGACCCTGACAGAGGGCACATGCAGTGCCCCTTATATTTTGATTTGATTTAACATAAAACTAACTATTAGCTATGGTGGAAAGTTGTTTCAGGTTAATTCAAATCAAATGACAAGGGGGCACTGTCTCCATCTGGAGAAAACAAGGTTTAATCACTAGAGGCAACAGGGCTTTTTTACTATGAGAACTGTGAATCTGTGGAATAGCCTGCCTCAGGCTCTGGTCACAGGAGGGACAGCAGAGAGCTTCTACAAGTGCCTAGATGCCTTTTTCCATTTAAATAACATTGGTGGTCGTGTTATATAGAATTATTCCCCCTACATCCCTTCCACATCCAATCCCTTCTCTTCCTAGGTTGAACTTGATGGACATGTCTTTGTTCAACTGTATATTACTATGTAACACTGGCATGTAAGTCTGCTGGTTTACAATCCTTGATCCTAGTGGTAGATGTCTTTCGCTTAGTCCCTCTCTAAGCAGGATAATACTGCTAATACTACTACACAGAAAGCAAGATTTTCAAAGAATCTTTACCAGAATGCAAGACTTAGCATAGGCATTCACCATATTTATTGTCAATTGAACATTTACGGTACCTACTTAAGCAACCCACTTTGCCCTGTCATCAACACGTCTAATTGCAAGACCTTTTGAATATTTATTCAAAGTTTTTAAACTATTTTAAAGAGCTACTTATTGTGCAGTTCAGACTTTATGCAATGTAATTGTTTCTACCGGAAAAGGAGGAACTGAATGTTATTGCAGTCAGCCTTGTAGTATAGTTTCCTGCCACATAAAACATCATCTCATGCAGCGGTGTAGGAAGGTATGGTTTATAGCTGTTAGTTTTTATTGCATATTGGTTGAATTGTATAATGTTTTACATTTTCTCTTTATCTCTATATATTGTTGGGTGTGTGTACCAGTGGAACAATATTTATTACCCACCCTTTATCCTGCGTGTGCTACAGAAAGAATCTTTTATGCTTTGTTACATTTGTCTGTTACCATAGAAGCATATAGTATCCACTGTAGAAGTGCTCTTGTTTCATTATTTAAATGATTTACAAAAGCTTTATAACCATTTATAGCTAGTTTCTACAGAATTGATTTATGAGAAATTCTTTTAAACAAACAACATTGTTTAATAGTAATAGAACTAAAGTACAGAAGAACTAAATGGAGGACTATAAGATAAAGAGATCAGATGAAATGCTCTTCATGGAATGTATTGCCAGTTTTATACTCCTCCTATAGGCAAACTTTTTTTCTTCAATAAAAAGGAACTTATCTTCAGAAAATGAAAGGTTATCCCTTCACCATACTTTATCCAGCGCCTTCAAAATGCCAGTTTTTACGTTTTCCCCTTTTTGTGGAGGGATCCTATATTCTCATTTTTATCATCCAGGTGCATGCTGTGCTTTTTGACATGTCATGGCTGCAGGATATCATTCAATGCAAATACAAGAGTTGTGCCTGTCCTTATAACTCTAAAAGCTCGGCTAATATTATAACTCTGCTGTCAATGTAGGTACTAGAGATAACTGCACTAGCGAGCAATTTGCCTATTTTTGATTTAACTATAATATGAAACCAAACATTGTAAAGGCAATATGATTAGTTATCTTTAATATATTCAGTTCAACAGGCTCTTAATCAATAAATTAGGTTGACTATAGCATAATTAAATATGTTTTTAAGCAAAATTAATTTATGGCCTGCTACCTGCTAGGATGTACTGAGGTATTGCATACTTGACTATAAAAAATTATCCATTGGCTGTTGCAGCTAAACAATGTGACCATTAAAAAATTCCTATCTCAAATTCACAACTCGGTAATGGTACTGTAAATCAAAAACCATAAATGCATTCCAAAAATTATGTTTGTTTATGTAAGTTCAATAAAGCAGAAACATATTGTGAAATGTAATAGGTGTACAGTAGCTCACCTTTTAGCAGACTTTGCAGTAATCAGTAGTTTAGTGTGTTTACTTAAAGGAAACCTACCATTTGATTTTATGCATTATGAAGCAAACATACCTTGAGAATGCTGTAGCTACAGTTATGCAGGATCATAACTTGGTTAGTCCCTGTGCTGAGTGGTTTTGCTGTTAAAACATTATGATTATAAAGCTTTCTCACTTCTGTGGTTCCTTCACCGCTTGTTTAGCACTTGACTGCAGGAGAGAATGATGTAATCTGCTTGTGCCTGGGGGCAGAATAAGCAATTGCTGCACCATCGCCCAGCTGTGTATGAGTGATCCAGCTCAGGTTGATTAGTGCTTGACTAGTTATGCTTAGTCTTTACATAGCAGCCATTTGCAATTCCAAACTCCTGTGTAATGTGTAAGCCAGTGTTTCCCAGCTTTCCCAAGGTCCTGAATGGTCTCAGCACAGAGATTAATCAAGATATGATCCTGCATCAATGTAGCTACACCATTCTCAAGGTATGTTTGATTCATAATGCATCAAATCAAATGGTAGGTTTCCTTTAAAGGGCACCTGTCAGTCAAATTACCAGCCAAAGCTAAATATGTTTTCATAAACTGCCATTAAAAAACATTGCCCCTATCCCTACATTGTCCCTCTACATGGCTGTAAACTTAAACAATCAGGTACTAAAGCTTTATGCAAATTATCTGAGAGTGGTCCAACGAATCATTATCATATTCAGCTGTCCAGCTTATTCATGAGTTGGAGGCACAGTCACACCTCCCAGTGCTTGACTGACAACCTGTATAATGGTGTGACACTCCTGGTGCTGGCTCTTCTATATGCTTCCTGGTGCTGGCAGCTACTCCCCCTGCAGTCTGTGTGTGTATGAGATACAACTGCTCCAGGATGCAGCCATGTGTGGGGGGGACACAACGGGCTTATTTACTAAGGGTGTTTTTGGGCCAAATTTAATAACTCTACTAGTAGTTAGGTATGTTTAATAGAGTATATATACCTAGGACATTCTGTCAGGTTGGAGGAGGCCACCTTAGACGAAGAGGGGGCAAGATCCCGCTCCGTCACCGTACCTTCGGCAGTGCAGGTGTTCATTTGATGTGAGTGGATAGTAACTCTCTGTACAGCCAGGATATGAGGGCCCTTCCTTGGGCCTGCAAGAGGATGAGGGGAACATTAAAGGAGTTTTCTACCAACTGGTCACCGGGAAACTGTGTGTTTATAGCATGGCGGATTTGAAAATATAGCAGGTGGAAGGAATTTGGCAAGTCATAGGAATCTTTTAACTGCTGGAATGTGTGGAGGGTGAGCGTAAAATATGCAAAGTTTTCCAGGATGGGATAAGGAAAGCGATACCTCTTTTAGCTACCTTGTAAGACAGCTCCCTTCACATCAAGTATGAGGCCTTAAAACACCTACAAGAGGCCTTATGACATGATGTGGGATTAAAACCAAACCAGTATATCTATTCCAGAAGGAAGAGACTCCCAACTGTAGACAGCACTGTTTCGACCTGATTGGGTATACTCGATACAGCTTGGGGAGCTGGTTTGGCTGAGTGAGAGGCTTGTGACTAGGTTGGGAAGTAAGGGTTTTCTTTACAGAGACTGCTAATTAAGGCAACCATGTATTCGTGTGGAGTCTTATTGCCATGTATGCTCCACTAGGGGGATTCTGGGAAAATATGCAAAGTTTTCCAGGATGGGATAAGGAAAACCACACCTCTTTTAGCTACCTTGTATATGGCCCCGGATTAATCAACCAGCTTCAGACACAGTGATAAATTTGGTGCAGTAGAGAACTGTCTATTTCTACTCTGCACTGGTCTAAAGACTGACAAATTAATAAAACGTCCCAAATATGTCACGAGAAAACTGTCTCAAAATCCACAGATATATTAAAGTGGTTCTAAGTCATTACTAAATAATCTTCCAGATTTAGCACTGTGTTTGATGCTGGATGATTAATCAGGTCTACAATAAGACTGGAGAGTCATACTTCTTTTAGTTGGTCTAGTTTGCTGCACCAGGGGCCTCTTGCATGTGGACTTTTGTGGACAGAAGATTTATTGCTCTTTTAATACCCCTTTGTTGAATGCCCGGGAGAAGATTCTTATCATCCGTCTAGCTCATATAATTTATCTCATCTCATATAATTTGTCTATTTCCTATCTATATATTTAGCTATCTAACCATTTATCTATGTAGCTTTTTCTAATTATCTATATATCTTCTATTTAATAAGTAGCGCTGCATATAATATGTGTAGGGCCTGTTCTAACCCAGGTGGGACAAGGTTTCAGTCTTTACCTGTCCATTGAAGTGGGTTCCGTGACCGGACTCTCTGGGAATCCAAACCTGCAGAAAATCTCACTCACCAACTTCTTGGCTGCAGTTCTGGCAGTAGCCTTGGTTGTGGGGAAAGCTTCTGGCAACCTTGGAAAGAGATCAATGCACAGAAGCACGTATTCATACCACTTTTTGGTATCCATCTGCATGGAGACAGCGACTCGGGTGTTACCTTCTGTGGGGTCTTTACCACCTTACCTGGGTTGGGGCGGCACAGACCATACAGGCTTTCACTAGTCTAGTGACAGGAGTAGTAATGCCCAGGGCAAACCACTGGCGGTTCATGAGTACCAGCATGGCCATTTTGGTTGTGTGTGTGTGTCCGTGGGCTTCTTGACTTACTGTTGGGTGCAGGGCTTTGGGCAGGCACACCCTCTCTCCCAGCATCCAGGTCCCATTGGCATCTGGGCTCCAGCTTTCCTGTACATTTCCTTCTCATGTCATGACACTTTGGCCACCAGGGACTGGAACACCTGTGGATCAAACGTCTCAGACTCAGTACTCACCATTGAGACTACCGGACAGTCTCTGGGTTCCATGTGTGCAGCTGCCTTCGCCACCCTGTCAGCCACATCATTGCCCTTGGCCTGTGGAGTTACCAATTATGTGTGCTTTTACTTTGATTATCCCCACCTCTTGTGGAAGTAAGAGAGCATCCATGAGCTCTGTAATCAGTGTGCCATCTTTAAAGGGGTCCTTGCAGAGGTGAGGATATCTCTAGCCTTTCATATGGGTTCATAGCCGTGTTTAGAACCCAAAACTATACCTTGAGTATAGATGTTTGCCCTTTTACCATCCGCCAGCTGTAGTGCTTTCATGAGTGCCGTCAACTCCATCTCCTGCGCTGACCTGTGTGGAGGGAGGGGCTCTGCTTTTACTACCTCAAGTGCACCACTGACTGCTGCATATCCAGTGTAGAACCATGCATCTTCTCCTCCAGACCTGGATCCATATACAAGAAAAAACCCCTATCTGGGTTAAGCACACTTCTCCCCCCCCCCCCCTCTAAATCCTGTAAGACTGGTGACAGAATGGCAGGATTCAGAGCTGTGCACCTTATCAGTGTGACATTCTGGGGCATCAGGAGTGCACAGTGGAGTCTGGCCATTGCTCAGATGTTTAGGCTGTACTTGGGGGAAGATACTGTGCAAGTCATGTGGTGTTTGCACAGTAAATGTGTGATCTAGGATCTACGATCAACTCACTGGCCTTGCAGAGCAGATTGCTGGCTGCAGTGGGGAGTGCCTAGGGACGGGGCAGACAGGATTGCCAGTTTAAGGCTGTTGAATGCATCAATTGCCTCTTGACTAAAGGTGAAATGGGTAAGAGGCAATACAGTCATAAAGGGGCAGCATCAGGCTGGAGGCAGCAGACCTAATCCCAGGCCTGCAGTAGCTGGCCAGTTCTAGAAATATGTGAAGAGGCTTAGGGCCTCGGGACAGGAACATATTCTAGACTGCCAGCTGTCATGTGTCTGCCTGTGGCTGAGAAGCAGTGGCCTAGGAAGACCACCTTCCCCTGGCAGTACTGGAGTTTGTCTCCGGAAGCTTTGCAACCCTTCTGGAACAGAAAACTCATAAGGTCAATAGATGCATCCTGGCAAACCGAAAATGGAGGCACATAACAGTATGGTTGCAAAGGGTTGCAAAGCTTTCGGAGACAAACTCCAGTACTGCCAGGAGAAGGTGGTCTTCCTAGGCCACTGCTTCTCAGCCACAGGCAGTACTGGACATACTGGCATATAAAGTCATCGACATACTATAAAAGAACATCATCTGGTAAGGGGCTAGTCTGCCAGTATACTCCCTGTAGGGCTGTGGACTACTGACTGGGTGAGTTTTACCCCCCTTGTGGGTATCTCCACCAGGTCTACTGCAATACTAAATTGGTAAAGGCAACTAGGTACTGGAAATCTCCATGTAAGGGCACAGAGAGGAAAACATTTGCCAAATCAATAACAGTGAAGAATATGGCATTCTCGGGGACTGCTGCCAGTGAGGTGTGTGGGTTAGGGACCACTGGTAATAGCTTCAGTAAACTCATTGACAGCTCGGAGGTCATGGACCATCCTACCTGTATTAACAGGTTAATCATCACTGGGCTAACAGGGGAGTTTTACAACAAAAGGTACTAACTCTGTCTTGGGGATGGTGTGCTTGCTGATGTCTTCGTCCGTTACCACCCCCCTAGTTGGGGCATCTCTCTGTTTCCAAGAGTGTGGGCACTCACTTCAGTCACTTCGGCAATGTCTCTCCTCCCCGTAGTTGAAGCACATCAACTTGGGTCTGGCGGCTGGCACTTCCGGAACTGTTGTCAGTCTCACTTTGGCAGTGGTCTGTTCGCAGCCAAGTCTGATCTCAGTTCCCCCTGGCTTTCTCTAACAATCTTGTCGGTCCCTCTGTACGCTTGTCTGGCAGCGATGTCTCTAGTCCATTAACAAAACAGCTGGCAAGTGCACTAGATGTACACTGTACTGCCAGGTTATACCCCATGTGTCCAAAAGCTGTAAACAGTTTTCCATGGAACTCTTCCACTAACTGTTTAGGTCTCTGCTTTGTCTCATCTAGACATATAGGGCTCTCCCCTAACTAAAGTCATAGGCTCTGTCATAGAGTTGGGGACATCTGCACCATCTTAGAGTCACATTACATGGCATAGGCAGGACACACTGCATTCTTGGATCACCAGCAGCTCAATAAGGAGAAATTCTCCTTTCTCTAGACTTCAAGGTTGCCAGCCTGTCAGCTCTTCGAGACGAGATAACAAAACATTATCCTCAACCAGCCTTTAGGGCCGCAAACAGAGTAGCGTCATAGGCAATTAACTTCAGGTACTTGAGAAAATCACATTCTCAATGTTGTTGCACCAGGGCTCAGACAAATGTAAACTGTTCAAAGATGGCCACCGCTGAGGGATGGTAGGACGTGTCATCTTCTCTAATGTAGTCACAGGGTTGTGACTAGTGACATGATGTGGGGAGAAACTAGGGGCACCACAATTATAACACATCTCTCCTGACTCTTAGGGGCATATTTATCATATGCTGGCGCTTGTGCCGCTGCATGTTCGCAGCCCGATACATCAAGAGGCTTCATATATGAAAAGTCGCCGGCAGCAGCTAGTGCGCAGTAACGCCCTGCGCCGGCCCACTCCTGGACGGCCGCGCCCTCCGCTCGTCCGGCCGCGCCCCCCCCTTCACGCCCCACTGGCGTGAAGGTGGCAGATCGGGGCAAATAATCACAAAAGCTAGCAATAAGCATTGTGCAGAGGTCCTGATAAATATGCCCCTTAGTCTCCATTAAGGGGGTGGAGACTAAGAGGGCGCTAGTCTGGATCCTAGACACCATATTTTTTTTCCTTTTTTCATGGAGGAAAATACATAAAATTTCTTTTTCTCAAATTCTCTCCACATCAAAAACTTTGAAATGTCCCTTATTACCCGTCTCTTTCTTCAGTGGGCACTCTGGAGGATTCCTGTCACTGTGTCCTCGTCCGTCCGGCTCTAAGTGTCTGTTTGGGAATCTTATGAAGTTTTCTCACATAGTGAACACATTAGTACACAAGTATTTTTTCTTTTTAATTATAGGTTTAAGCAGGAAACTGTACAACTATTTCTGTCTGTAAACACCCTGTGTGCTTCTGCTGACAACAATATTTGGAAATGTCATTAACAGCTGATGACACATTTCCTGGTGTTGAAATTTTTTTTTGTTTAAAACAACTGAGTAATAGCTAAATCTTCCACTCAAGGCATGCTAATAAATGCAAAGATGACTTTTAAAACCATGAATGAAAGAAATATAAGTGAGAATCAGGTTTATTTAATTTAAGGGATCCTATCATCAGGTTTTGACTTTTAAACCTAATGAAAGGTTCACGCAGTTTACAATACATTTAGCACAACCTTCCATTTTCCCCATCAAGTCTGAAGCTCGAAAGAGTAACTGGCTATAATGCCAATTAACCTGTTCCCCCTTCTTGACGTACTATTATGGTACTGCGATCTTACATTGCGGTAATCTTCAGCTGACATCCCCCTGTAACAAGGGCCAGATTAAGGGTCCCAGCAGAATGGAGCACCTCATTTAGGATTGCCCCTTGAATCAGCAGCCAATGAGGGGCCCCCTCCCACAATAGTATATCTTGCTTACACTGTTGCATACACGGTTTAAAATATCAAGCTGAGCGCTAGCGATGTGTCAAGGATGCCCCTTCGACCCATGTCCCGGGTTGCAGGCGCACCCAAGCACAGACACGGCAGTGTGAACCTGACCAAGGTCTAACAATGTCTTCTGCGATTCAGGACGCGCATACCTGCCCCCTAGTGTGCGCACACTGGCTTTCCGCTACTTAAAGGGCCAGCACGCCGCTGATTGGCGCTGGTCCTCCCTTGATTTAATAAATAACCAGCTCTTTCTGCAAACCCTGCCGGATCATTAGACTCTATGCCTCAGAGAAAGCTGTTTCCTTCTGCCTGTGTGATTCCAGTTGTGATCTCCTGCTATGTTTCTGAACTTGATCTTTTGCCGCTTGCCATGACCTTCCACTTCATCCCCAACTCTGATCCCGTGCTGCCAGTCTTGACCTCTTGCCTGACCACAACTCTGTCTGCCTTCCAATTCTGTACCTAGCCTTGGCCATCACCGCAAGCAAAGTTGCACCTGTCGATCGACCTGGTGGTATCCAGCTGTAGCAAGTCTGGTTCTGGTAAAAACCGGGTGCCACTTAGACTCCGCTACCAGGTGTCGGCTTACATCATCACTCCTGGTGGTTCAGTGGGTCCACTACCCCTGAACCTGGCAGTAAGATCCAGGCATGGATCCCACCAAGGTTGAACCTGAACTGGCTGTTCTCCCCACCAGCGTAGACCAGCAGTCCCAGAAAATTGCCGTGCAGGGACAGCAACTAGGAGAGCTCACCACCATTGTACCGCAATTGTTGGAAACCCAGCAGTCCGGTTCCTGCGCCACCTCACGCTACTACAGCTTCTCTACCTACTGCAGAACCTAGACTGCAATTATCCATGCCATCCAAGTATGACGGAGACGCCAAGTGCAAGGGTTTCATCATGAAGTGCTCCTTGCATTAATAAATTGATAAATAATAAATAAATTGATAAAAAATAAATTTGCAGTTTGCCACAGAACGGTCCAACCGTGGCTTTCATGATCAGTCTTCTCTCTGGGAAAGCCCTCGCATGGGTCACCCCAACCTGGGACAGGAACGACCTGGTCACAGCCAATATCCCCACATTCCTCGCTGAATTACGGTCCGTCTTTGAGGAACCAGCCCGGGCGTCATCTGCTGAAACCACCCTGCTGAAATTGGGCCAGGGGGATTTGTCTGTTGGTGCAGTTTAATTACGCACTCTAACTTCCGAGCTTTCTTGGAATGAAGCAGCCTTGGTCGCCACCTTCAAAAAAGGACTATCTGGTAGAATCAAAGATGCCCTGTGACCTTATCTTCCTGGCCAATCGACATCCTGTTCTCGTTTTGAGAAGCAGCATCTTGAACAAGTGCAAATCAGGACCCGATGACTGCTCGCTTGGCTCGGTCTTCCAAAGACCACCTCAGCCACCCTCCATGTCTGCTGCAGAGGATCCCATCCATGTGGATAGAGCTTGTCTTAGCGCTCCAGACAAGGACAGGAGAATCTTTGCCTCTATTTTGCCAGCCAAGAGCACTTTCTTAATACTTGTCCAGTCAGTCCACAGCGTTTGGGAAACGCAGGGACCTAGGGTTCTTGGTAGAAGCATCCCTAGGTGAGAGCAAAGCTTCTCCACGCCTGAACATACCTGTCCTACTCAGCTTTGGTCAACGATAGCCAGTTTCAAGCTTCTGCCTTCCTGCATTCCTCCTCTGCAGGAAACTTTGTGGATGCTGCCCTGGTCTCCCAGTATCATCTTCCTGTGGTCCGCCTTAAGAAACTGGTTGCCATTTCGTCAGTCAGTGGACAGATTCTCTGTGATCTGGTACTGCACCAAGCCTCTATGTCTACAAGTTAGGGCGTTACACTCCAAGCCACTGGTCCTTCAAGCCACTGGTGGGTCTCCCCGCTTCTTATAAGGACTTTGTTGATGTGTTCTCGGAGATGCAAGTGGAGACTCTGCCACGGAACCGTCCCTACGACTTCCCTATGTTCCCTGGGCACATCTTTTCCATGAGGTGGGGTATATCCATTGTTTGTGTCTGAAACCGTGGCTATCTCAGCCTATGTGAAGGAGAATTTGCAGAAGGCGTTCATTCGCAAGTCCTGATCCTAAACTCTGGCTTCAGGCGGCTTAAGAAGTGTTCTCCAAGTTGAAGTCTATCTTTGCATCTGCTCCTGTTTTTACACGACCTGATATGGAGAAACCCTTCCTGCTAGAAGTTGACGCTTCCTCGGTAGGAGCTGGAGCCGTTCTCACCCAGAAAGGGCCCAATAGCCGAACTCTCACTTGCGGTTTCTTCTGCAAAATCATCTCTCCCGCAGAGAGGAACTATTCCATAGGGGATCGGGAAATTCTGGCCATAAAGCTTGCCTCAGAGGAGTGGCGTTATCTTTTAAAATAAGCTTGTCATTCGGTCTGTATCTATACTGACCACAAGAACCTCCTATATCTCCAGACTGCTCAGCGCCTCAATCCACCACAGGCTCGCCGGTCTCTCTTTTTTTCTTGTTTTAAATTCCTGATTCCTCTTTCGTCCAGTAGAGGAAGGTTATGGCCAATGCCCTCTCTCATGCCTCTGACGTAGTTGTGGAAGAACCGGGTCCTTGACATATTGCTTCTCTGAACTACTTGTGGGTGCCGCTCTTGTTGGTCCACAGTAAATTCCTCCCGGAAATACCTATGTCCGACCTGCTCCTAAAAAAGGATATTAACTTTGGGACATTGCTCTTGTGTGGCGGGGCACCCTGGGGTGCAATGATCTGTCGCTCTCATCTCTATTTTCTACTGGTGGCCAGGTCTGGTCAAGGATGTATGAGATTTTGTGAGTTCCTGCGCTTCCTGTGCCCGAAATAAGTCATCACATCTGAAGCCAGTAGGCCTGCCACTGCCGATACCCAGCTGCCCATGGACTCACTTGGCCATGGACTTTTTAACAGATCTTCCGCCATCTTCTGGTAATACCGTCATCTGGGTGGTCACAGATCAGTTCGTGAAGATGTCCAGTTTGTTTCCAAATTCTGGCGTTCATTGTGCAGTCAACTGCAAGTTAAGCTGGACTTGTCCAGTGGCTCATTGTAATGAATACAGTAGTATTGCAGTATTTGGTTGTAACAATCAGAATTTTAAGCTTTGTTTGAAACTTTTTTTTACTACTTATTTAAACCCTCTAGGGTACATTAACCCCAGAGGGTTTAAAAAAATAGTAAAAAAAAAAAGTTTCAAACAAAGCTTAAATTTTTTTTTAAAAAACCTAAAAGCTCAAATCACCCCCTTTCCCTAGAACTAATATAAAATGGATTAAACAGTATAAATCACAAAAAATGTAAAAGTTACAGATTTTTAAAGGTGGAGAGCAAGAAATTAGAAAAAATCCCTCCTTCCTTAAGGGGTTAAGTATTGGAATCTATATTAAAAAAAATAGAAACAAACTTACCAGTAAAGTAAAAATAGTTGATGAATAATATCTCTTTTCTTCAATTTCTTTAAACCTGAACATTTCTCAGTAGAACCTTTTTGCAACTACAGAACTTAAGTTAAACTTAATAAGAAACAAAACTCGAGTAACAA
Organism: Engystomops pustulosus; assembly: GCF_040894005.1. Classification (NCBI taxonomy): domain Eukaryota; kingdom Metazoa; phylum Chordata; class Amphibia; order Anura; family Leptodactylidae; genus Engystomops; species Engystomops pustulosus. Next base: position 128,339,443 of record NC_092417.1, on the reverse strand, counting down.
AGTACAGTATCTATACTATACTCGAGTATAAGCCGAGTTTTATAACCTCTAATTTTACCAGTAAAAACTAGGAAAACCTATTCACTTGAATATAAGCCGAGGGTGGAAAATGTATTGGTCACAGCCTCCCAGTATACAGTCAGCCCCCTGTAGTATATAGCCAGCCCCCAGTAGTATATAGCCAGCCAGCCCCATGTATTATATAGCAAGCCTCCAGTAGTATAAAACCAGCCAGCCCCCAGTAGTATACAGCTGGCCAGCCCCATGTAATATACAGCCAGCCAGCCACATGTAGTATACAGCCAGACAGCCCCATATAGTATACAGCCAGGCCCGTGTAGTATACTGCCAGCCAACTCCATGTAGTATACAGCCAGCCCCATGTAGCATACAGCCAGCCCCATGTAGTATACAGCCAGCCAGCCCTATGTACCATACAGCCAGCCCCATTTAGTATATATCCATCCAGCCCCCAGTAGTATATAGCCAGCCGCCCAGTTGTATACAGCCAACCAGCCCCATGTAGTATACAGCCAGCTAGTCCTCAGTAGTATACAGCCAGCAAGCCCTCAGTAGTATACAGCCAGCCCCCAGTAGTATACAGCCAGCTCCCAGTAGTATACAGCCAGTCCCATGTAGTATACAGCCAACCAGCCCCGTGTACTATACAGCCAGCCAGCCCCATGTAGTATACAGCCAGCTAGTCCCATGTAGTATACAGTCAGCAAGCCCCCATGTAGTATAAAGTGGGCCAGCCCCATGTAGTATACAACCAGACAGCCCCCCCCATGTAGTATACAGCCAGCCAGCCCCATGTAGTATACAGCCAGCCAGCTCCCATTTAGTATACAGCCAGCCAGCTCCCATGTAGTATAAAGCGAGCCAGCCCCATGAAGTATACAGCCAGCCAGCCCCCCATGTAGTATACAACCAGCCAGCCCCATGTATTATACAGCCAGCCCCCATGTAGTATACAGACAGCCCCCATGTAGTATACAGCCTGCCAGTTCCCATGTAGTTTACAGCCAGCCCCCCATGTAGTATACAACCAGCCAGCCCCATGTATTATACAGCCAGCCGCCATGTAGTATACAGACAGCCCCCATGTAGTATACAGCCAGCCAGCTCCCATGTAGTTTACAGCCAGCCCCCACCGTGTAGTATACTGCCAGCCAACCCCATGTAGCATACAGCCAGCCCTCATGTAGTATACAGCCAGCCAACCCCATGTAGTATACAGCCAGCCAGCCCCATGTAGTATACAGCCAGCCAGATGTAGTATACAGCCAGCTCAACCTTCCACCAGTAGTATACAGCCAGTCCAGCCAGCCCCATGTAGTATACAGCCAGCCAGCCCCCATGTAGTATACAGCCAGCCCCCATGTAGTATACAGCCAGTCAGCCCACAGTAGTATATAGCCAGCTCCCAGTAGTATACAGCCAGTCCCATGTAGTATACAGCCAGCCAGCCCCATGTAGTATACTGCGAGCAAACCCAAATTAGCATACAGCCAGTCCTCATGTAGTATACAGCCAGCCAACCCCATGTAGTATACAGCCAGCCAGCCCCATGTAGTATACAGCCAGCCCAGCCTGCCCCCAGTAGTATACAGCCAGTCCAGCCTGCCCCCAGTAGTAAACAGCCAGTCAGCCCCCTTGTAGTATACAGCCAGTCAGCCCACAGTAGTATATAGCCAGCCAGCCCCCAGAAGTATACAGCCAGCTCCCAGTAGTATACAGCCAGCCCCATGTAGTATACAGCCAGCCAGCCCCATGTGGTATACAGCCAGCCCCATGTAATATACAGCCAGCCCGCAGTTTGTCCAGAACATAAAAAAAACAAACTTACATACTCCCCTTTGGTCCCGATGCAGCTCCCCGATGCTCTGGTCCTCGCGACTCCTCTTCTTTCTTCTCTTTGTTGTAACAGCTGGCAGAGACACTTCCATGCGACCTGCCGGCCAGCGCTCGCTATGACGTCATCAGCGGCGACATCGCCGCATCACAGTGTGCATCAGCCGGCAGATTGCATGGACGCATCTCTTCCGGCTAATACAGCTGAGAGAAGACAGAAGAGGAGTGCCAGGATCTGCACAGAGGATCGGGAGCCGTGTCGTGCATTGGGGCGCCGGAGGGTGAGTATGTATGGTTATTTTTTTTAACTGACTTGTGTATAAGCCGAGATGATGTTTTTCAGCACATTTTTTGTGCTGAAAAACTCAGCTTATACACGAGTATATACAGTAAATCACATGATGGGTGCTTTGTGCGACTTTTGAGATGCAAATGCATGAATTGCATCATCCACCTCTAACTTTAAGCTCACAACATAGTTCAGCTCCATTAATGTCATGCAAGTTATCAGGGGACAGTTGTTTTTCAAGTTCATCCCACTGCTCTCTAAGGTTTTCTGTTAAGATACTTCATTTGTTGTAAATTGTATAGTAATCAAAATACGTTGCTCTATTCTCTCAACTGCAAGAAGCGATCTTCAATAGAATGAATAGCGGCATTAACCGCTTCTGGTCTAAGCAATTTTAGGACCTGTTCTCATTTTTAAAATTTGCCCTGTGTCTTTATAGCAGGTTATTCCTTTGTAATGCTTTAACATATCCAGGGGATTTTAAGATTGTTTTCTCATCACACATTGCACTTCAAAGTAATAGAAACATTTTGATGGTATCTTTTGTGTTTAGTTATGAAAATAATGGAAAGGACCCAAGTAACTTTATAACTGACATTTCCCAGATGTCTGCTTGTCGGCATGGCTTTTTATAGATCCTCTCTCTTTTTAGGTTGTTAGGAGGTTCAGAATTGTGGGTGCAATTTTTCTCATTTTTATGAAAATCGCAAAAATCCTTATTTATAGGCACCTGCTCAGTTTTAAGTGACTTTAAGATGCTTGAATAGAAGTAAAACCGCATAAATTATGCCATTTTAGAAACTTTACCCTTCTTTGATTAACACACATTGAAGTTTGTTAACTCTTTAGATGTTTCACAGGGGTTAAAACAACAGGGGTTTAGACAATGTATTAATTTTGGCCAAAAATTAAACCATCACAAAGTATCAAATGCGAAAAAACTCCACAAAGTTTGATACCCAATTTCTCCTGAGTATGAGGATTCCCCATATGTTGCGGTTAACTGCTGTATGGGCACACGGCCGAGCATGGAGACATTCAGAGCAGATCTGCTTTGTCACATTTTACAGGCTATAAAATGCTTATTTTTTTGTAATTTGGACATATGGGGATTATTTTTTTGTGGATGAGATCCACTTTTCAGGTATATAATTTCCGGGGGTTAAATCATCAGCTTTTATTACCGTATATTCCGGCGTATAAGACGACTTGGTGTATAAGACGACCTCCCTACTTTCCTGTTAAAAATATAGAGTTTAAGATATATTCGCCGTATAAGACTACCCCTTTTCCAACAGCCAGCTCCCCCTGTATATTGCCAGCCTGTACCCCCAGTATACAGCCAGCCCCCCTGTATATAGCCAAACTGCCCCCCCTAGTATACTGCCAGCCTGTACCCCCAGTATACAGCCAGCTATTATACAGCCTGGCGGCCCCCCAATTGTGCAGAATGCTGGCACCCCAGTTTTCATCCTGCCGCCTCCTCCTCTATATAGCCAGCCTGCTTGGCACATTAATAATACAACAGCTTCTCACCTTTCCCGCGATCCACCGAAGCTCCGCTGCTACACTCCGGCTGGCGGTGACAGCTCATTGAGCGCTGGGGGCTCACAGAATATGACGGCAGCCGCATGCCGACGTCATATTCTCTGCGACGCCGGCACCCACGGAGCTGTCACCGGCGGCCGGAGCGTAGCAGCGGAGCTTCGGTGGATCGCGGAAAAGGTGAGAAGAAACATTAAGACGACCCCAGACCAGACAGAAGATTTTTCAGTCTTCAAACGTCATCTTATACGCCGGTATATACGGTAACTCTTTCTTGGTGTCGGTTAAAAAAATCATTAATTTTTGTTTATGGTTTTTAGCATTTTTTTCCCGGACGTGCACCGTACCATAAAAATAATGTATTCTCTTTATTCTATGGTTCATCACGATTATGGCGAAAACCTCATTTATATAACTTTTTTTATGGTTAACTTGTTTTTCAGAATATAGAACTAACTTTTTGAGAAGTTTGCTTGTTTTTGCCATGTAACAATGGGCATAGCATTTATATTTTTTTGTTTACAGAGTAAAAACACTTTTTATGTGCTTTTTATGAGGTCAGTTGTGAAAATTTCATAAGTTTTGTGCTGGTTTTTTGTGTTTTTTTTACAGCATTCCCTGTACGGGTTCAGTGACAATTTTATTTTATTGTATGGGTTGTTACGGATATCGTGATACCCAATATGTTGTGGTATTTTAGGTGATTATTACTTTTTAATGTTTTATTTAATTATTACATGGGATGGGATTTCATGGGAATTTTATTCTTTTTTATTAATTTTTTAAATTGTATTTTAAAAAAATACTTTTTTCACAGTTTTATTTCGTCCCAGGGTGATCATTTGATCTCTTGTTCATTGTAATATACTGCAATACTAATGTATTACAGCATATTACATAATACATTTTACATAGTCAGTCTATGCATTCTGCATAGGCTGACAGCTGCACTGTTAGATCGTGCAGAGAGCACAATCATCACGGGGTCCTTATCGGGTCTCGATCGTTGCAGCGATGCATTATAGACCGCAGCATCTATAGGGTTAAACAGGCGCGATTGCGATAGTTGCGATCCCAGCTGTTACTGCGGGATCCCGGCTACTGGCTACGACCAGGGTCCAATGGTGATCACACGGCCTCAGCTTCTGAGCCTGGGCGATCGCCATGACGTGATTCTAAATCAAGGTGCAGGAACTACCCGCATCCTAGGAACTGATAAAAACATCCCACCATAAATAATTGTTGAGGACCTCTAATTTGTTCATCTTGTAATGAATCATAATCAAAGTGTCTCTTCCTGCGACGTGTTCTACTTTTATCCACAGTTGGAAAGTTTGCTTTAATTTCCAAATCTCCTGCAAGACTCTGCACTACTAATAAGATTTTTAAACTGTTCATCTGAATGGTAACTTTTCAGGTATGCTTTACATTTTCTAATTGCTGCATTGGACCTGAAATATCAAAATCAATCTCAGTCAATTTTTGCTTGTAATATTAATTTTGAATAGGACATCATACCAGAGAATTAATCCACACAAAAATGTGAAATTGCAAATGTTTCTCTGGATGCACCTTACTTCTGCAACTGTTTTTTAATGAGCAGTTTTGTCCTCCATAATGCTTGCAAGTGCATCATCTATCGTTCACCGATATCTAAACAGCTTTTCCATCTGGTACCAAGAAATTGATGTGAAGCTCCATGTTTCTCTTTAAGGATGGCCCATTGAAGGGAAACAGAGAAAAAGTTATAAAGACTCTGAATTATGTTGAAAAACTCCACAGCTTCAACACAGGCAAATGCTGCATCACTAACAACTAAGGTTAAAGTTTGAGTGTTGCAAAGAACATAGTAAGCCTGTGGATGTGGACCTTTCATGTTAGAGCCATTTTCATAAACTTGGCCAAGCATATCCTCAACATCAACACCATTTTCTTGAAGATATTGCAAAAGTACTTTAGTCGTGCTTGCTCCTGTTGAGTCATCTATTTTGATGAACCCTAAAAAGTGTTTTTTTATTGTTACTTCAGGTTTTTCAATATCACAGCTCTCCTTGACTGTAACAAAACGGACCATCAAGGTAATTTCCTGCTTATGACTCATATCAGAATTGCAGTACAAAATTACAGAATAATGTTTAGCAGCAGATAATTGTGTTAGAATTTAGTTTTTGATTTCTGTAGCTAGTAACTGGATTATCTTATTTGATATTCAGTGCCACTTCCAATGTAGTGAGTGTAAATGGTATAGTTGGTTATCTGCTTTGTATGTTTTTTCTAGAATGGAATCAAAATCTGCTATCGCCTCCACAAATTTGAGAAAGTTGCCATTGTTTGTGTAATATAGTTTTTGAGTTTTCACACAAAATGCAATGTTTTGAATGGCCATTGTTCTAATAAGAGTTATCAATCTTTTTCTGCCAATGGCATGTTTAAGATTCAATGAGGTCTTTGTGTGTATCTTAAATATTCAACAAGAACATTGAAGAAAGGAAACTTTTTTTCTATTTATATGCTGTTCTTAACTTAATAATTCAGACAATGATTAAGAGCTTTCGCTGGAAACGTGTCAGTCTGGACTGTGTGTGCTGTTTTTATTTTTGTAACAAAAGCACTTGTCATGCCAGTATCTTTCTCACTTCTATCTTGTTAGATAGAACATTTCAAATGTTAGTGCAGTCAATATACTTTCTGTAGCATCCACATCCATTTCTGTTACAGATTCAGTGAAGTGTGTTTGCAATAGTAATGATGCTGTTTAGTTGACAGTGCTCATTACTTAGGGATGGCATTAGTGTAATATTGCCAAAAGAGATGGCAAACACTAATGCCAATACCAATACCCCAGTACCCACCGCCACCAGGGGTGCCAGGAAAAGACAGGTACAACCAGTACATGACCGTCACGTAATGGGCCAGCCGCAGGCTGTTATTATTGCGCAGGAATAGCCTCCTTACATAGGTTATCCCAGCTCAGTAAAGGCAGACTGAAGCAGTTTTTTTGCATCTGGCTGATTTTGAAAATAAAGGGGACTCCATGTCATATTTTTTTTCAAAAACAGTCATATACAGCTGAATTGGGACTCGACCAACCAGATTATTATCGCTATTTGGTGCAATTTAATATTTGGGAGCCCCAGACCTCCCAAACTTTTGGGAGCATGGAGTAGTTTCACAGGTACTCTAGCTTTCCGTCCCTTCCATATAAAATTAAGCATCTGTTTCTGAAGTTGAGAAAACATTGTGTAAGGGATCCTTATCACTAATATCCTTGGGGAGTATTAGTATTTTATACAATATAATTCTGCCCATGCAGGATATTTTTCCTTTTGCAATATAAGTAAGTTCCAAATGTAATTTGCTTATGAGGGGAGGAAAAATAACCTTTACATGTTTGTTACACATGTTTTGTTACATGTGAGGGGACTACATATTTTTATCCCTAGGTAGGGAATTTTCTCTTCTTCCCATTTATAGGGAAACTCTTGTGAGAGATTTCTCTTTATACATGGGGAAACGTTAACCCCCAAAAGTATTATTGACTTTATAATATGAAACCAATCCAAAGCCTTTCAATAATGAGGATGCTCCTCTTAAAGAAGTGAGAGGACTAGACAGGGTTAAGACCACATCATCTGCGAAGAGGCCAATTGTGCTCCTGTGACCCATGTCTCGGGTTGTGGGCTCACCCGTGCTCCTCTGTGTGCCCCAGCCCCCGCGGTTCCTACTCACCTGTCCCCGCTCCTGTTTAAGGTCTGGATGCTCATGGTCACCTAGGGTGCGTGCGCCGGGTTTAGCAAATTTGAAGGCCTAGTGCGCTATTGATTAGCGCTGGCCGTAACCACAATCCCTCATATACCAGCCTCTCCCTACACACCCCTCCGGATCTTTGTGCCTCACAGCCTTAGAAAAAACTTGTTCCCATGTCCTTTGCTATTAGTGCGTTTTCCTGTTGCGTTCCCGATTACGCTCCTCTGCTGCCTGCTTTGACCTGTTGCTATGTCCCCGACCCCGTGCTGCCCGTCCTGCCCTCCTGCTTGTCCCGACTACGATTCTGCTTAACGTCTCTGTACTTTGCCTTGGCTGCCACCGCAGACAAAGTTGCACCTGTGGAAAGACCACAGGTCCCAGGTGTCTGCTTACAGCATTGTTGGCGTTGGTCCAGTGAGTCCACTGACACCAATCTTATGTTGACAAGGCCCTATCTGAATTTTCACTGTTATTATACTCTCTTGTTTAATCACAACATTTATATAATCATGTGTTCATTGTTTCTATTCTAGTGCCTGACGAAGGTCTGATTTTACAAAACCGAAACATTGCAAAATAATATTTTTGTTGGATTGCTATACTGTTTATTCTGCACTAAATAAATTCTCAATTTTTGACCAATAAGGAGTGCCAAGTTATTTTTTCTCTGTCTATCTCTTGTAAACCTCACTTGGTCACTATGGTCCAAACAAGGAAGAATCTTTAACATGCGGCTGGCCAGTTCTTTTGCTTAGAGTTTCATGTCAAAGTTAAAGGGAACCGGTCACCAGGGACCTTATTTTTCACTAAAGACAGATTGTAAAAGCCCATGACACCAGCAGTGCAAAAATGCCTCTCTGCCTTTTCTAAGCATTTGCATTACAATATAATTGTGTGTTATAACTTACTCTTGCATCCTGACAAAATCCTGGGGTAGTCACAGGGGCTGGACTTTGGTTTGGATGCATTTCAAAAAACAACATGTGACTTATCTGAGCTGCAGGCTGCTTTCATGTCTGTGCTCCTGTACAGCTTGTCCCTCCCCCATTGATGTCAGCTCACCAGGCTGTGACCTCTGAGAAGAAGCAGGAGGAGGAGCTAGACAGGAGCACAAAGGTGGGGGCCAAGCTCTGAGGAGTAACACAGACAAATCACATGTTGTTTTTTGAAATGCATCTAAACCAAAGTCCAGCCCCTGTGACTACCCCAGGATTTTGTCATGAAGCAAGAGTAAGTTATAACACACAATTATATTGTAATGCAAATGCATAGAAAAGGCAGAGAGACATATTTGCACTGCTGGTGTCATGGGCTTCTGCAACCTGTCTTTAGTGAAAAATGAGGTCCCTGGTGACAGGTTCCCTTTAAGCAATGAGATAGGTCTAAAATTATGCTGGATCATCAGATTTTTCTCTAATTTTGGCAGGGTTACTATGGTCGCTGACATGGCTGGTTGCAGCGAGCCATTAGCCCTAGCCTGCTAGCAAAAAAGGCCCTAGAACAAGATGTAATTATTGAGAATATTCATTACCAAAGCCATCAGGGCCTGGCGCTTTACCTTCTTTGGAATTACATATAATGGGGCAGATTTACTTACCCGGTCCATTCGCGATTCAGCGGCGCGTTCTCTGCGATGGATTTGGGTCCAGCCGGTATTTATTAAGGCAGTTCCTCCGACGTCCACCAGGTGGCGCTGCTGCGCTGAAGTTCCCTGGAACGCACTGGAATACACCGAGCAGGGCTGAGTGAAGGTAAGTGCAAGCTCCGCGACACATTTTTTGTTTTAAATGCGGCGATTTTTCCGAATCCGTCGGGTTTTCGTTCGGCCACGACCCCCAATTTCCATCGGGTGCATGCCAGCGCCGATGCGCCACAATCCGATCGCGTGCGCCAAAATCCCGGGACAATTCAGGGGAAATCGGCGCAAATCGGAAATATTCGGGTAACACATCGGGAAAACGTGAATCGGGCCCTTAGTAAATGACCCCCAATATCTATTAACTCAGGCTGGGAAAAAGCCAGTTTCTCCGCTGTGAATAAGAAGGGTAGGTTTGTTTGCCTGTGTGGGTTGAGCAGTATAATGCTCCCTAAGAAGATTGTAGAGATCTTCAAAGATAGATTTAAACATATTGGTCCCCATTTACTTACCCATCCGGAGGAGTTCACCAAAAGTGCATTGTCCGGCGAGAAAGCACTTTGCTCCAAAAACCAATTGGAGATTGTGGGTTGTAGAGGAAGGGTATTTTAGTTTTTATACGTTTCTGTATCACTCGGGAGGCCAACAATTTGCTAAGCTTATTAAAGGATGTGTAAACGGCTGCTAGATGTCAGATATTTCTCTTATTAATCTATCAAAGCAGCTCTTAACGAATGACAGGCATGAATTATATCATTATACACTTCTTTCTCCAAATCCCCTTGAAGGGTTTTTTCCAGTTGCTGGAATTTTTTCAAGCTCTCGTCTATTTTCTCTTCCCTTGTTTTTTTATGGTACCCCTAATTGCAATTTTATGGGCTGCCCATAAGTATATATGAAAGATATAATCCCTATTATTGGAAGAGAAATATTAATGCATACCCCTTTCAATTTTAGTTGCACATTATGGTATATGAAATATGCAGATGGGGTGTCTACAAAGCCCGTAATCTTGGATCTTGTTACCCAAGATAATGGGGCACATTTACTAAGGGTCCTGCAGCCGCGATTCCATCGGGTTTTCTGGAAAATTTCCAATTTGCACCCTTTTGCGCTGAAATGCGATCGGATTGTGGCGCATCGGCGCTGCAACAGAAATCAGGGGGCGTGGCCGGCGGACAACTCGACGGATTCGGACAAACTGCAAAATTAAAAAAAAGAATTGTGTCGCAAAATCAGCACTTTCATGCACCAGGAAAAAGAAGGTGAACTCCGGCAGACCTCGGCGCAGAAGTGACACCTGCTGGATATCGCGCGCACTACCTTAGTGAATCCCGGCAGACCCGAATCCTCGTCGGACAACGCACCGCGGGATGGCGACTGGACCGGGTAAGTAAATGTGCCCCACTGTGTCTCTCTGAACCAGAAAAAGGTCTATCCTTGAAAATCAGTTATGTCTTTTTGAGAAAAATGTAAATTCCCTGGAAGAGGAACTTTGTCAGCGAACAGTCATAGCGTCAAATAATCCCTCAATGGTTAGCCACTAGAGGGGCAGGCCAGTCTACCCTGATTCGTGGAATCCATCTTGGGGTACCACACCAGATTAAAGACACCACATTGTATTAAATTCCCGCTTTTCATTTTCAAAACTTTCCTCTTGACATTGTTGAGGAAGCGTATCTGGGATGTGTTTGTGCAGTAGATATTAAATATTGTGAATATTACTAAATCTATTTTGCACGCCAAAATAATATAACACCCCTTATCATTCTCTATAGATTAGAGCTTTTTAAAAGCAACTGAATCTGCGTTTACCTGTATTACAGTAGGAAATTTATTATGTGAGAATCTCGGACATTTATCTTTAGCAAAGTGTGATTCTTGGATGCTGAGTATGTCTGCCTTAGCTGCTAAAGCCTCCCTCCAAACTGCCTTTATAGGGTTCCTTTATAGGGTATATTGAGTTCCTTAGCATTCATACTCAAGATTTTAACTGACATATTGGTCAAAATCTTGAGTACGGGGCAAATAAACCCTCAATGGTTAGCCACTAGGGGCAGGCCAGTCTACCCTGATTCGTGGAATCCATCTTGTGGTACCGCACCAGATTAAAGACACCACATTGTATTAAATTCCCGCTTTTAATTTTCAAAACTTTCCTCTTGATTTTGTTGAGGGAGCGTATCTGGGATGTGTTTGTGCAGTAGATATTAAATATTGTGAATATTACTAAATCTATTTTGCACGCCAAAATAATATAACACCCCTTATCATTCTCTATAGATTAGAGCTTTTTAAAAGCAACCGAATCTGCGTTCACCTGTATTACAGTAGGAAATTTATTATGTGAGAATCTCGGACATTTATCTTTAGCAAAGTGTGATTCTTGTGCAACATCCCCCACCGGGGCCTAGCCTTTGAGGTGAGGCCTGGAGACAGCCGGGGCCCGCGGTACCGGAGTGGCTGGCGGTTGCGGCCTAAGCACGCTATTGTCACGGTGCTTGGTACGGGGGAACCGGAGGGCTGTCCTACAGCCTGGCAGGTCTCCAGCAGGGTGGTGTTGGCAAGAAATGATGAGGGAGAGGCTGCTATAGCGGATCTCCCTGGGGCAACCCCTTGATGTCCCGAGTATGAGTCTCTGGGTGATGGACAGGGTGCCGGTGATGAAGGCAGCCGTATTAGCAGGGACCAGACGGAGAGAGAAGTTGAAGAAAACAACTTACAGTTCTTTATTTGAACCGGCAGGAACCGCAGCAACGTGCCTTTAACAGGTAGATGGAGTGCTGAGATGTAAGTTGGAGGGAGCCTCAGGAGATAGTTCACCAGCCTGGATGTAGAGGGCAGGCTGGGAAGGCAGCTGTGTCCTGGTAGGAAGCTTCAGCTTGTCCTGTAGGGCTTCAAGTATCACCTTTAAAGGTAAGATGATACCCCTTTTCCTCACTACACTAACTCTAGTCTTAGACTCCACTCTTCAGAGGCAGGGGCTAGGCTCTTCCTGCTCTGGTATGGGCTAGACAGAGATTACTCACTCACTCACTGATCTCTAGGATTCTCCTACACTGGAATCTCTCTGAAAAGATCTCTAGAACATTCCTGGCCAGGGAGTTTTATTACTTCCCCTTGGTCAGGTGGTGGCTGCTCCTCCAATCGCATCTCAGCTTACAAAGGACAGGATGTAACACAGATCATTGGACAATAGCATCTTGCATCATACAAAAATACTTAACTCCTGCCCTGCCAGGCAATACCCCTATGTCCTATCAGGACCATGTTGTGTAGTGTGATTACATGCAGGTGGGACGTATTCGCAGACCCTCCCTCGCCATTGCATCGGCGAGGGTGTTGCATACCCCGGGGGAAATTGAAAGAGCCACCCTCGGCTCGACTACCGATGGTTTGGGGCACAGAGGGGGCTAAGGGCACTTCTGGGAAGTGCAGGCTATGTGAGGTGTAGGGACAAACCGCCCATGGTCCTGGAGACAGGCACCTGGGTTGGTGTCGGAATAAGACAGAAACATGTAGCTGTATGACAGTTGGTCGCTGACGCCATTAAACCGAACTGTACAGTAGGAAAGGTGTGGTGTCATGTCCTGTAATCCACTCCTTGCACCAAGGCCTGTATATTTGTTATATCAACGCTTCTTCCCTGGCGGCAATTATATAGTGTGTATATCTGCATTGCGTTAGCATATGCGACACAAGTACCTCCTGACTGGCATCCTTACCCATGTATGGGTGGCATCCAGGTGCTAACTCTGTAACACCCCCGGTCCCCTAAAGACCCGCAGTTTACGGACTACCCCCATGTGCAAACCTCGGTTTGAGGGATCAGGTAGCGGTCAGTGTTTTACACAAAAAGACGGTCCGACACAGCCACACTACAACCTGTAAAGCCTATGAAAGGGTTAATGCAGACTACTGGCAGATATGACAGTGTGCAAACAGGTGGTAAATTCACATTGGCTTAGGAGCCCAATGGGTACACATCTTGAACGTTACAAACGTTACAGAGGTAGGCTACTCAGGGTAGCAAGATAAATGTCTCTTTACCTGAAAAGGAAAAGGCATAAAAAGTGCAAGCATAATGTCCGTACCTAGAAGGAAGGCATTAAGTGCAAAATAATAATAAATTAAATGGCAACTTTTCCTTGGAGTTGGCAAAAGTCTCTCAGAAGGTCTTTATTAACAAAGTCCATCTTCTGGGTACAGCCCTTGAGGTGGGGAAAAGTGCACTGAGAAGCAAAGGGTCTCCTCTTTGGGTAGAGGGACAGAGTCCTTTGAAGATATCTCTGCTGTGGCAGAGGAAGGGGTGCTATCATAGCACATGACAGTGTATAATCTCTTGACTGAGATAAATAAGGGTAAGAGTCTCAGGACAGTTTCTGGCTCTTTAGGGAAAGGACAGAAATATACAATATGTACAATGGACATAGTACCTGGAGAAGGCTTTCAGCCCATCAGGGGTTACTCAGTATCTTCTTCGGTGGTAAGTACTTCGGTGTCAGAAAAACGTACCTGCCTCCTCCTTCTGTGTGACACCAGCTGGTACTCCTGCAGGTACGCAGGAGCTTTACCTTTTGTCTCCCTTTGAGACCTCCGCAGTTCCGGCTGGGAGAAGATAACAATCTCCTCATCGTCCTCCTCTGTTTCAGGCGCTGGAGTCGGAGTCTCAGCTGGCTCTGATGTTTCAGGGGTTGCAGACAGTGGAGCCGGATCATCCTCCACAGGCAGCACTATTGGAGACTGCGGTGGGGATGATGGTCTCTCCGAGGTACCTCTTACTGGAGTGGAAACAAAACAGAATTGAGGCACAGTCACAAGTTCCAAGAAACTGGGGGTAGGCGAACACAAGGAGGTCTGTAAGTTGGGGGTCGAGGTGAGAGGTGTTGACATAGGGGCAAAAGGACGAAGACATCTCTTCAGCCGGTTCCTATGTACCCGGAGTGGTGGACGGTCTCCTCTTGAAATCTCATAGACTTCAGGGGAGAGACTGTCCCTAACTAGGTATGGCTCACGCTCCCAACGCCCATCTAGCTTACTGGTAGGATGGTTGTTGCGCAGCGACACTCGATCTCCTGGGGCAAAAGGCTCAGCACAGGCATTACGATCAAAGTCCCTTTTTTGTTTCTCCCGGGCCTCTTCTAACCGCAGATCCACAACTTCTCTGGCATCCGCCAGGCGCCTCTGGTGTTCGTGAACCCAGTCAGTCTGGGGGAGTAAAGACTGGGAATCAGGGGACTCCATGTCCCAGGTCATATCCGCAGGGAGATGGCCGTGCCTCCCGAACATCAGATAATACGGGGTGTATCCTGTGGAGCAATGAGTGGTATTGTTGTACAGGTACACTAATTCGGGCAACAGTTTTGGCCAGTCAGCCCTTTTCGCAGGGGTCAGAGTACTCAGCATATTGATTAGAGTCTGATTCATCTTTTCACAAAGCCCGTTGCCTTGGGGATGATAGGCTGTGGTCCTCAGCTTCTTGCAGCCATATAGAGTGCACAGCTCCTGGAAGACTTGGGACTCAAATGCTGTTCCTTGGTCTGTAAGGATCTGGTCCGGACAGCCATAGGGGAGGATGAAGCTCTTCCACAGGGCCGCTGCGGTAGTCCTTGCAGACAGATCTCTGACAGGTACTGCAACCACAAATTTGGTATAGTGGTCGATGATCGTAAGAGCATAACTGTGACCGGATCTGCTGGGCTCCAACTTCACGTGGTCCAATGCCAGGATCTCCAAGGGCCGTTGGCTCACAATGGGACGTAGAGGGGCCCTTTGATTGTGTCGCTCTCCTCGAGCGATGGCGCAGGCTGGGCATTCTCGACACCAGGCTTCAATGTCGGGCTTCATGTTGACCCAGAAGAATCGCCTTCGGAGGGTGGCTTCAGTCTTCTGAGCACCAAAGTGTCCGGACTGGTCATGGTACATTTCCAGTACTATCTTGGCGTCCCTCCTGGGAATCACAATCTGGTATAGCCGGTCATAAGTGATAGGGTCCAGAGTTCTTCTCTTTAGCAGACCCTGGTGCATGCTCAGAGTCTTTCTCTGGCGCCACAATTGAGACAGTTCTCCATCAGCTCTTCTGCGCCGGATTCTTTCAGGCACTCGCCCACTAGAGAGATAGTC
Organism: Engystomops pustulosus; assembly: GCF_040894005.1. Taxonomy (NCBI): domain Eukaryota; kingdom Metazoa; phylum Chordata; class Amphibia; order Anura; family Leptodactylidae; genus Engystomops; species Engystomops pustulosus. Next base: position 128,324,249 of record NC_092417.1, on the reverse strand, counting down.
CATTACTTCTCCTGTGGCACGGCTATCAGCCTGAAGACTCATCCAGAGGTCCTTTTCCGCAGGGGGCTCTGACTCTTCTTGAGGAGTAGCTGGCGCTGCCTCTGTCGGTAGGGAGTAAACTCTCTGGGCATCTTGATGCACAAACCGGGCATAGAATGCTGGCATCTCGACATCTTCCCACTGAGCATCAGTGGAGGGTCCCTCCCACTGGTCGGGGAGACGGGACAGAGCGTCGGCGTTGTCATTGGTCTTACCAGCCCGGTACTTGATGGTAAAGTTGAAATTGGCAAGTCTGGAGGCCCACCGTTGTTCCAGTGCTCCAAGACGTGCGGTGTTCAGATGCGCCAAAGGATTATTGTCTGTGAAGACAGTGAAAGGTGATGCAGCTAGGTAGTCCTTGAACTTTTCGGTCACAGCCCAGACTAACGCCAGAAACTCCAACTTGAAGGAACTGTAGTTCTGGTCGTTTTGCTCCGGTTCTCGGAGGGAATGGCTGGCGTAGGCTACGACCCTTTCAGTTCCGTTTTGGAGCTGGGATAATACCGCCCCTAGACCTTGCTTGCTGGCATCAGTGTATAGGGTGAAAGGCAGACTATAGTCTGGGTATCCCAACACCGGAGGCTCAGTCAACCGTTGTTTGAGCATCTGGAAGGCAGCTTCTTGTTCGGCCGTCCACTCAATGGATACTCGGGAACGTTGGCTCTCTTTTGGCAGGCCCCTTAGAAGCTCTTGCAGAGGAGCCGCCAGCTGGGCAAACTTCGGGATGAAACGCCTGTAGTAACTGGCAAATCCCAGGAAGCTTTTGATGTCCCGTACGGTTGATGGGGTAGGCCAGTCGTAGACAGCTGCAATCTTCTCTGGATCTGGCTCAATTCCATGAGCGCTCACCACATGTCCCAGGTACTTGACGCTAGGTTGTAGCAGGTGGCACTTGGATGGCTTGACCTTCAACCCATGTTGGGTCAGGATTTGGAAGACTTCAGCCAGATGGTGGAGGTGGTCTTCATAAGTCTTGGAGTAGATGATGATGTCGTCCAAATATAGCAGGACGGTCTCGAACTAGCGATGACCCAAACATCTCTCCATCAGCCGTTGAAATGTGCCTGGGGCGTTGCATAGCCCGAACGGCATGTTATTGAACTCGAACAGGCCCATTGGGGTGGTGAAAGCCGTCTTCTCTCTGTCTTCCGGCGCCATGGCCACTTGCCAGTAGCCACTGGTCAGGTCCAGGGTAGAGAAGTAGGCAGCTGACCCTAGGGCTGCGAGGGATTCCTCGATTCGAGGCAGAGGATAGGCATCCTTGTGGGTGATTGTTGATCTTCCTATAGTCAACACAGAATCGAAGGGTTCCATCCTTCTTTTTCACAAGGACCAGCGGGGCAGCCCATGGGCTGTGACTTTCCCGGATAACATTGGCTGTCTTCATCTCTTGTACCAGTTTCTTCACCTCTTGGTAGCGGGCTGGAGGTATGGGCCGGTATCGTTCCTTGATAGGAGGATGAGAGCCAGTAGGGATGGTGTGTTGGGTCAGAGTAGTCTGCCCAAAATCCAGTGGGTGTTTGCTGAAGGCCTGGTGGTGCTTCATAACGACATCCAGGACACCTTGTACTTGGTCTGCAGGAGTAAAATCGTCGTCTCCAATATTGAGCTCAAGCCACCAGGATTGCTCGGCAGGCTCACCTTCAGCACTTTGCTTCAGTTCCAACTGTTGGGAGGCAGACAGAGAGGTTTCCACCAAGTCTTCAGGATGCACGCTGAAGAGAGTGGCTACGGCTTGGTACTTTCTCAGATCCACTGGGGAGTCTCCCACATTTAGTAGTCGAATGGGTACTTGTCCTCGGGATACCATGACTAGGCTCCTGGCAGCTAGAATGGGCAGGTCTTCATCAGCTGGTAGAGGTTCTACTATCGCCTGGTAGTCTTGACCTTGGACGCCCATGCAGGCTCGACACCATACTAACGTCTCAGTCCCAGGTTGAAGGCGGACAGGTTGGGGATCCTTGATCCGGGCTCTGCAGATTTCTCCATTAGGGCCAGCAAACTTCTGTTGTGCCGCTAGAACCTGCATAGTCTCCTGAATTACCTTCCGGCAACCGTTGGGCACTGTTGACAGGGAGTCGTGGAGAGCCTTCAGCACTTCAGGGTAGCAATTGCGGAGGACATTGGTACCCAGTACCAGGGAGAAGTTACCGTTTTCGGGCACACGTGTCACCACTACGCCCTGTCTGGTTAACTCAGTGTCTCCAATGGTTAGCGTGGGCTCCCAGTAGCCGCGGATGGGTACGGGTTTTCCGTTCGTAGCAATGATGTTCAAGTAAGCCTTTGGAGGCTGGACTAAGGATGCTCTTCCTCGGCATTTCTCGAAGGCAGCACTCCGGAGGGTGGTCACTTGAGAGCCGGTATCAATTAAGGCCGGTAGGGTAACTCCGTTGATGGTTACATGAACCATGGGGCGAGTCCCCACGAACCTGGGCATCCAGTTAGCATCTCGGGGACTTACAAGTTCTTCCCTTGGAGGTCGTCCCTTAGCTCCAAGGGTTTGTCGTTTAACTGACGACAATCATTCTCTTCATGCCCATATTTATGGCATTAGCTGCACCGCTGGCGGGGTTTCTTCTGACTCCAGGTGCTTAACGACTTCGCTTCTTTTGGGCGCTGTTTAGTCGGAGATTCACGAGGAGTAGCTGACCGTACCGGGTTCTCTGGAGGTTTTCTCCTCATAGCGGAGACAGTTACTTCCAACTGGGTCAACCGATCGAGGATTTGATGCAGGGTGTCCGCCAGATTAGGGACCGGTCCTGATATGCCAGTAACTTCCATAGCCGCAGGAGTAGGTGATGCTGACTGCGTGGGATGGCAAGCGAGAGCAGATTCTTCCATTTCCACGGATTCAGGCTCTTTCTGCGGCCCAGTAGGTGGTCGGTCTCCTAATATGTCAATGGCAATTTCCTTAAACTCAAGGAAAAAGGCCTGGGCATGTTGAGAAGAGATGATCTTTAGTTGACACCTTTGATTTCTATCAACAAGTCCATTAATAAATTGTTCCCTTAAGGTTTGATCAGAGGTTTCAGCGTCTTTGGGCTCAAGGCAGGTGATGGCCTTCCATGTCTCCTGTAGGGAGAGGGCAAAGTCTCGGAGGGACTCTTGGGGCTTCTGTCTTTTCCCGAAGAATTTCTGCTTCAACTCGGAGACAGTACACTTGTCAAAGGTGTTACGTAGCCTATCAAGAATCTGGACCACATTCTGACACTGTTCTCGGGGCCAAGACTTGACTTCCCGGAGAGCGGGTCCTTTCAACTGCCCGATGAGGATGCCCACTTTCTGTTCCTCTGTGAATGGGAGCAAGGCGAAGGTGGCTAACAACTTGTCCCTGAATTCAGGGAGAGTATGTGATTCTCCCTCGTAGTAGGGTAACCAGGGGGCCCCCAGATAGTAGGGCATAGTCAGAGGCATCATGGTGGGATTCCCAGGGACACTAGCTGTAGCAGGGTTGAAGGGACTCTCTGGAGGACTTAACATGCTCCGGTACCCTGAGGAGGGACCAGGGGACGGGACTTGCTCCAGTCCCGTATCTTCGTCCTGGGTGGACATGACTGGCCTAGCTGAGGGAAGCCTGTAGGGTTACACAATGTCCGTTGCTATGGGCGATGGCTAGAATGGGACGTGGGCACTTTAAGACACAGTCACTATTCCCTGGGAGGTGAGCCAATAACCTAGCGTCGGAAACAATCTCTACCCCCCTTTAACTTCCCCAGCGGTACTCACTCAGGATCAGCCGCGGTGACAGGACAGCTCCGGTGCACGAAGATCTCCGTTCCCGATGTCCGGCAGGCAGCAGGACTCGGTGATGCTCAGCGGTGTTCTCCAGTCGCAGGACACGTGCGCCGGAACTCCGGATGAGGCGCACCCTGCTGGCAGGCTTCAGGCGCGGCCTGCGCCGAAATCCAAGATGGCCGATTAACCCTCTTCATTGCCGGCCACACTCGCTCCAGCTCCTCCTCCACGGTAGTTCGCGCCACTCGCGCAGGGGGCGGAGCCTAGTGACGCCTCTGGAGTTCCCGCCAGTGAGGATTTGGCGGGCTCGAAATACTTGCTGCGCCACACGCCTCTGAGGTAAATGCTTCAGGCGCAGCAGCGCCGGATGTAGCAGAGCTGGTACAGTTCTTGCAGGGATTAACCTCTTGAGTGCTGGAGCGGAGCTCGACAGCACGTGGCAGCAGTATAACACAGTTCAATCCAGAAACACACAATCACTTGGGCCTAAACCCGGATGGCAGCAGGGTTAGGCAGCACAGTCTTTTTAATAAAGGAAAGTCTTTAATGCCGTAATAAGGCACAGAAGTATCAATCCTGTTCGTGACGCCACTTGCAACATCCCCCACCGGGTCCTAGCCTTTGAGGTGAGGCCTGGAGACAGCCGGGGCCTGCGGTACCGGAGTGGCTGGCGGTTGCGGCCTAAGCACGCTATTGTCACGGTGCTTGGTACGGGGGAACCGGAGGGCTGTCCTACAGCCTGGCAGGTCTCCAGCAGGGTGGTGTTGGCAAGAAATGATGAGGGAGAGGCTGCTATAGCGGATCTCCCTGGGGCAACCCCTTGATGTCCCGAGTATGAGTCTCTGGGTGATGGACAGGGTGCCGGTGATGAAGGCAGCCGTATTAGCAGGGACCAGACGGAGACAGAAGTTGAAGAAAACAACTTACAGTTCTTTATTTGAACCGGCAGGAACCGCAGCAACGTGCCTTTAACAGGTAGATGGAGTGCTGAGATGTAAGTTGGAGGGAGCCTCAGGAGATAGTTCACCAGCCTGGATGTAGAGGGCAGGCTGGGAAGGCAGCTGTGTCCTGGTAGGAAGCTTCAGCTTGTCCTTTAGGGCTTCAGGTATCACCTTTAAAGGTAAGAAGATACCCCTTTTCCTCACTACACTAACTCTAGTCTTAGACTCCACTCTTCAGAGGCAGGGGCTAGGCTCTTCCTGCTCTGGTATGGGCTAGACAGAGATTACTCACTCACTCACTGATCTCTAGGATTCTCCTACACTGGAATCTCTCTGAAAAGATCTCTAGAACATTCCTGGCCAGGGAGTTTTATTACTTCCCCTTGGTCAGGTGGTGGCTGCTCCTCCAATCGCATCTCAGCTTACAAAGGACAGGATGTAACACAGATCATTGGACAATAGCATCTTGCATCATACAAAAATACTTAACTCCTGCCCTGCCAGGCAATACCCCTATGTCCTATCAGGACCATGTTGTGTAGTGTGATTACATGCAGGTGGGATGTATTCGCAAACCCTCCCTCGCCATTGCATCGGCGAGGGTGTTGCACTTACATGCTGAGTATGTCTGCCTTAGCTGCTAATGCCTCCCTCCAAACTGCCTTTATAGGGTATATTGAGTTCCTTAGCATTCATACTCAAGATTTTAGCTGACATATTGGTCCGAAACTCTTGCTAGCATAAGCATCCACTCTCTACACTCAATGGGTGTTCTATTTATTAATATAAAACAAGGTAAAACTAGACTTTACATATCATTGGACATGCATGAAAACAAGCGACAGAGGAGATACAGAAATCTTGCTGCTATCACCTAAAAGAAGAAGCCAAACTTTTAAAGCAGGAAAGGCATAGAGTTGCAGGGATGGATGCAACCTGCAGATACATTTGGGGAGAAAACAGTTCACCTGATGGCCATTCGAACTGTTCTTAGTCAGAAAAGCCGTCGTAAGAAGATTTATCAGGGTCTTGAGGTTGTCCATTGATGGTTAGATTTCATTTTGTTAGAAGTTGTGGGCCCTCTTTAGGCAAGAGAAAACATGACTGGACCCTTTAGACCAGTCTGGAAAAACATTACATATTATAAAAATGTAGCTTTTTTTCTTAAGGCGTAAGTGCAACATCCCCCGCCGGGGCCTAGCATTTTCTTGGGGCCTGGAGGCACCCGGAGGTGCTGGCTGGAGGTTGCGGCCTATGCACGCTGATGTCACTGTGCTTGGTATGGGGACCGAAGGGCTGTCTTACAACCTGGCAGGTCTCCAGCAGGTGGTGTGTGCAAGAAATATGGAGGGAGAGGCTGAGGTACTGGATCTCCCTGGGGCAACCCCCTTAGTGTCTGTAATATATGTTCCTGGGTAATGGATGGGGAGCCCTGGTGGTGATACAGTCGTATCCGGGGTTCAGATGGAGGAAACATTGTGCAAAATAACTCACGGTTCTTTATAAGAACAACTGCAGGCAACCAGCCAAACCATCTTGTTACAGATTCCAGATTACAGGATGATTCCAGATTACTGGAGTGGTCATGGAGAGTGATCCTCAGGAATTGGTTCACCAGCCTGGTAGTAGATGCAGGCTGGGATGTAGCTGTGTCCAATACTGGATGCTCCTTACTCTCAAATCTGTCCTAAGCCTTATCGGTCAGGCCTAAAACTTAACTTTTATTAAATGTTCTAATTAAGACTGAATCAAATTATATCACACTAACTCTTAAAAATACATGTTTGGACTGCTATCATCAGGTATTTGGGATAAATTTCTCCTCACTATATCTATCTAGGTATTGGATCTCTGCAGCGATCACATTGGTTGAGCAGCCAAAATCATGATATTAAAATTTAAGACACAAGCCCCCCCTCCCCCCCCGACATGTTTCGTCAAACGACTGGCGTCATCAGGGGATAGGGGCTACTGATTCGTGGGAGGAGCTAACATAAATATATATGACTTTTGGGTGGGACTACTGCATGTCAATCACCTCAAGGGGCCAATGGTATAGGGCTTCTGATTGTGTTAGCTAGCAATCCTCTATTGATGTGTACATGGACCAATGGGTATAGGGGATGATAGTCCATCCTCATTCAACACCCAGGATATGACCTGATAAACCAGGGACTGTTAGCTGATAGGTTGATATGTGCCATTCAGCCCAATGTCATGATAGCCCAGTGTACCAATCAGTTTCTGGCTCATTGACAGCAATGTGCGCTGGGTGATTACCTCATACAAGATTTGTCATCCCATTGGTCCTGAATACATCCTCATCCGTACGCCTCAGATCTCATTGGTCAGTGCCGATAGTCCGTCTGTCGCTGTGACCAAGTATACGGAATCTCGCGACAATACCGGGGGCCCCGGCTGTCTCCGCATGCGCGGAACACTCATAGGTCGACGCACGTGCGAACGAAGGAGACCTTTCTCTCAAGGCACCGCAGCCCTCCGGCATTGTACGCATGTGCAGATCAACCAGTGATAATCTGCCAGAAGATGTGATGTACTGCTACTAACGCACAGAAGGAATCGAATGAGTATAACTCTATAGATAGGTAGACTTTTGGCAACACTGATGTGATTTACTGCTGGCTTTTATGAATTAAAACAATACCAATAATAATCATATTGTCTGGATGGTGTCAGTCATTTCTTAAAGGTATACTCCACTACATCGGTGCAGTATCGTACCGTATGAGTGATCTCACGGAGCATCTTATGAATTTTTGTTTCTTCATAGTTGAAATTATCACAGCCATATGCTTTAAATTACACCTGCCTAGTAGTAGAAATTTTTTATATATATAGTTCTATATATATATAGATGAGTCACCCATCTCGCCCAGGATGATTAAAGGTAAATAGTATTCAATCCCATCATTCATTTATTTTGTACCTAAACGTTCATCTTCAAAACCTAAGGTAAAGTATATTTGTAGACAGCATCCCACCCATATAATTATTGCTCCTAAAACTGTGTGATCTATAATATTGTCTAAAAATATTTTTTCCCTCATAAGATTTAAGGCACATTAAGGGTATTACAGGAAAGCAGAATATGAGAACCCCTCATTTAGGCCCTTTGGGCTCAGAGTATCCAGTTGATAAATCCATTTGGCCTTGATTTGGAGCAGTTGATTCGGCGTCTAAATTCTTGCGTGGTTTTACACACATATAACTTAGGGCACGGACACGATGCTACATAAATAATGTTGGTACTCTTACAGTTTATAAACTGTTTAATTGTGTATTCCTGATTATCAACTGGATTCATGAATGAAGTGATTTTGGGTACATGAGAGCAGAAGACACAGTTACCACAAGGATATGACCCTTTTAGATCTCAGCCAATTTGAGTCCCCAACCTCAGCAGGGAGGTAACTTTTTACCAGATGGTCCTTCAAGTTTTTGCTGCGTCTAAAAGTGACGCTAGGATTTTTGGTAAGTACATGACTGAGGTCAGGATCATACTTCAAAATATCCCAGTGCTTCTGTAATATGCGTGTCACTTCAGAAGCATATCCGTCATAAGTTCCAATGCAGCGGAGGATGATTTTCTTAGCAGGTTCTTTAGGATAAGTGACCCTTAACAGGCTTTCGCGGAGCGTATGTACCGCCCTGCGATATGCCTTTTGTAAGGGTTTTTTGGGATACCCTCGTCTGGATGCTGCAGCTTTGTCCTGAGTGGTAGTTCTATGTGTAGCACTGAAGGTGTGCTAGACACTGTCTCTCTGGTCACTGATAGACCTGTGCTCTCTGGGGAGAGCGGGTGGAAAAAACTGCTCCTGTGTCATGAACTACATTCCAAGAGCTTCTCCTATGGTGAGAGCTCAGGCCTAGGAACTGCTCCTCTGTCAGGAGCTGGGGCCTAAGAGCCATTACCCCTTTCTTTCCAGGGGTTTTGTTAAACCCTCGTCAGGTGGTGGCTCACTCTCCAATCACACAGCATTTCACATAAAGGAATATCATTGGATGACAGTACTTAACCCTTGCCTGTTCAGGCAGTATCTACAGCTGCTGGTGCCTAACAATGACTGTATTCTCCCTGAGGCGAGTTGCACAGGGTCACCTGCTGAGAAGATACAGATGGAGGGTCTCATTCGCAATACCCCTCTGCCTATACCCCCGGGGCAGTTGAAAGAGCCGCCCACGGCTCGGCTATGGACCAGATGGGTGAAAGATAACCATCGCTGGCCATCAGCAGATGACCTCCAGAGGGTACATTGCAGCAGGTCAGGGTGTGGGTGGTAAAGGTGCACCTGCTGTTAAGTGCTGGCTATGTGCATTGTAGGGGAAAAACCGCCCATGGTCCTGGGGACAGGTACCTGGGTTGGTGTTGGACTGAGTACACAAAATACAATGAATATGTGACAGTTGGTAGCTAATGCCCTTAAACCAACTGTATGATGAGGGAAAGGTGTGGTGTCATGTCCTGTATTTTCCGGTCATGTCCACTCCTTGCTCCATGGCCTGACAATTTGTTCGCAAACACTTCGTCCTTGGCAACAAATAATAATACACTTAACAGTATATGTAGTGTATACAATACAATTTACCTGCCATCTGACAGTCTTACCCTTGCATATGACATCTAGGTATTCCTAGGTGAACAACCCCAGTCGCCTAAAGAACCGCGGTTTACAGTGCCATACCATACGAAGTTTTCATTTGAGGTGTAAGCCTGCAGTCAGGATTTACATACAAAGGACGGTCCGACACAACCTTAATCTACAGTCCTGCACAGACTGAAAAGATGTTAACTGACAGGCAATACTATGTTGATAGTTGTGCAAAACATACAAAACGCACGTTGGATGAAGCAGCCCAATGGGTAGGTGACTTGAACGTTACAAATGTTACATAGAAATGGCTACTCTGGGTAGCATGAATGTCCATTTTCCTGGAAAGATGAGGCATAAATGGCAAACATTTCAACAGCAAAAATGAATGGAAACTTTTTGCTATTGCCCTTGGCTATGGGTCTCTCAGACGGCTTTCCAGAAAGAGTCCAAGGTCTGGTTACAGCTCTTGATGTAGGGAAAAAGTTCAGACAAGGTGCTCCTCTTCAGTGGAGGGATAGAGACCTTTGAAGATGTTGGTGACTCTGCTTCAGCAGAGATTGGTGCTTACATAGCACATATAAATGGATTACAGTTCAAGGAAAATAGGGGGAGAGTCCTAGGATAGTATCTGGCTCACAGGGTATGAGGGCGCAGCCCAACTGGGAGTTAGCAGTAAAAGCTAACATATATACAACAGAGAGTTCCTGTTGGGAAAAAATCACAGTCTCCTCGTTGTCATCTCCGGAATCAGGCACTGGAGCTGGAGATATAGATGTTTCAGATGCAATGAGGGCAACAGGTTCTGGAACTAGGTCATCCTCCACAGGCAGCAGTATCGGGGACTGCGGCGGGGATGGTGACCTCTCCGGAGTAGCTCTCACTGGGGTGGAAACAATTACACAGAACTGAGGTACAGTCACAAGTTCAAGAAAACTGGGGGTAGATGAACACACAGGGTCTCTTAGACTGGGAGTTGGGGTCAGAGCACTTGACACAGTTCTCAGCTTCTTGCAGCCATAGAAGGGTACACAGCTCCTTGAACATTTGAGACTCAAAAGCTGTTCCCTGGTCCGTAAGGATTTTATCCGGAGAGGCGTAAGCTCTTCCACAGTGCCCCTGCAGTGGTCCGGCCGACAAGTCTCTGACTGGTACTGCGACCACAAACTTGGTGCAGTGGTCAATTACCATCACAGCATATGTGTGACAGGACTTGCTGGGCTCCAACTTAAGGACGTTGGCTCACAATGGGATGTAGAGGGGCCCTTTGATTGTGTCGCTCTCCCGTGCGATGGCACAGGGCATTCCCGGCACCAGGCCTCAATGTTGGGCTTCATGTTCACCCAGTAGAAGCACTTTCGGAGGGTAGCTTCAGTCATCTGAGTGCCAAAGTGTCCGGACTGGTCGCCAGCACTATCTTGGCGTCCCTCCGGGGATCACAATCTGGTACAGCCTGGTATATGTGATAGAATCCAGAGTTCTCGTTTTCAGCAGGCCCTCATGCATACTCAGAGTCTTCCTCTGGCGCCACAATTGGGACAATTCCTCATCAATTCTTTCAGGCACTCGCCCACTAGAGAGATAGTCCATCATCTCTCCTATGGAGCGGCTATCAGCTTGAAGACTCATCCAGAGGATTTTCTCTGCAGGTGGCGCAGACTCTTCTTGTGGAGTAGCAGGTACTGCTTCCGATGGTAAGGAGTAAACTCTCTGGGCATCTTGGCGCACAAACCGGGCATAGAACGCGGCATCTCCACATCTTCCCACTGAGCATCCGTGGAGGGTCCCTTCCACTGGTCAGGGAGTCGGGACAGAGCATCAGTGTTGTCAATGGTCTTGCCAGCCCGGTACTTGATGGTAAAATTTCGCTAGTGTGGAGGCCCACCGCTGCTCCAGCGCTCCAAGCCAGGCGGTGTTCAGATGCGGTTGTTGCCTGTGAAGACAGTGAAGAAGGAAGCAGCCAGGTAGTCTTTGAACTTTTCAGTCACAGCCCAGACTAACGCCAGAAACTCGAACTTGAATGAGCTGTAATTCTGTTCGTTCTGTTGTGGTTCTCGGAGGGAATGGCTGGCATAGGCTATCACCCTTTCAGTCCCATTCTGAAGCTGGGATAGTACAGCTCCTAGTTCCTGCTTGCTGGCATCGGTGTAGAGTGTGAAGGGCAGATTGTAATCTGGGCATCCAAACACCGGAGGCTCAGTCAGGCTTTGCTTCAGCATTTAGAAGGCTGCTTCTCATTCTGCTGTCCATTCGATGGGCCCTTGGGACCGTTGGCCCTCTTTCAGCAGTCCCCTCAGGAGTTCTTGCAGAGGAGCCGCCAGCTGGGCAAACTTCGGGATAAACCGCCTTTAGTAACTGGCAAATCCCTGGAAGCTTTTGATGTCCCTCATAGTAGATGGAGTAGGCCAGTCATGGACAGATGCAACTTTTGGGTCTGGCTCGATTCCATCAGCGCTCACCACATGTTCTTTGCGCTAGGCTGTAATAGATGGCACTTGAACGGCTGGACCTTCAATCCATGCTGGGTCAGGATTTGGAAGACTTCAGCCAGATGTTGGAGGTGCTCTTCGTAGGTCTTGGAGTAGATGATGTCGCCCAAATATAGTAAGACAGTCTCGAAGTTCCGATGACACAAACATCTATCCATTAACCGCTGAAACGTGCCTGGGGCATTGCAAAGGCCGAAAGGCATGTTGTTGAACTCGAACAGACCCACTGGGGTGGTGAAAGCCGTCTTCTCCCAATCCTCAGTCGTCATGGCCACTTGCCAGTAGCCACTGGTCAGATCCAGGGTGGAGAAGTAGGCAGCCCATCCAAAGGCTGCGAGGGATTCCTCAATTTGAGGCAGCGGATAGGCGTTCTTGTGGGTGATATTGTTGATCTTCCTATAATCGCTATAAAAAGCGAAGGGTTCCATCCTTCTTCTTCACAAGGACCAGCCGGGCAGCCCATGGGCTGTGACTCTCCTGGATAAAATTGGCTGTCTTCATCTCTTGCACCAGCTTCTTCACCTCCTGGTCAAGACTACCAGGTAGAGCCTCTACCGGCTGGCAAAGACCTACCCATTTTGACAGCCAGGAGTCTAGTCACAGTATCACGAGGACAAGTACCCATCAGGCTGTTAAATGTGGGAGACTCCCCAGTGGATCTGAGAAGATACCAAACATATAGAAATAGGTGAGGGCATATAAAACGTAACTTTTAATACTATGGTTAAAAGAAAGAAACACCAGAGTGAACCATCACATAAAATTATAAACAAAAAGCTGACCAAAGTCAATCTGTTGGTTTCTCTGACGGGTACAGCAACCATCCAAGTTTGATGCAAACACAAACAGCATTAAGTACATGAACTGAAATTACTGATAAGTACGTTTTGTCAACCTGTGAAGGAAACAGTTGGTCCTTGTGCAAACACATACAGCATCAAAACTATAGACTCTGAATGGGGTAATGTATTGTCATTACAACAGGTAGAAAAGAAAAAATGTTCAGATCTCACCCATCCCGAGGTAGAAGAAGATGAGGGTTGTAAATCATGGGTCTCAGGCACATCACGGTCACGAGAAAAATGGATGCACTGCCCCTAGTACGCCCTCTACTCCACTCGCCCTGGTTACCCAAATATAGCTCCCGTCCTTACAAGGACGGTCCCAGGTACTCCCTAGTCATAGAATTACCCTAGTAAGCCCTATGGGTATCAATTCCAACAACGCTCCCGACGCGTTTCCAGTGCCACAATTAGTGAAACCTTCATCAGGGGAATAATGTCAGTTTATAGACCTGCTGCAAGGAGGACAGTGGTCAGCATCATGGATTAGCAATGGCCTAGTCCATTCCTGTAGCAACCAAAAAGTCCAGAATCAGAGTATTTAAAGGCATTTCAGTGGTTGGGTGACCACCCACCCAATCCACAAGCCTCACTCTCATTGGTCCAAATACTCATATGTGGACCAATCATGACCTGTCAGTGGTACATGTAGCCACCCCACAGTGGGTATAATTAAATTATTGTGATGGTAGGATTTGGGCGGTCCATAACAATCGCGGGGCTATTGTTTACTCCATCTCCCTCCAGCGTCTCCTCGTCTACAGGACGTTGTACTTCCGGTCTGGCCGTCTTGGCCACACGTCACTTCCGGTAACCTGGAGTGCGGTGTCATTGGTATACCGTCGTCAAGGAGACGCTAGGGTAGTTTGGAGGCGTGGTGAGGCTAAGCCTATCGATGCGGCGGCTCCACTCTACAGCCTACAAATATTGCAGCGGGACTTACTGATAATATTGGATCATAAGGTAAAGTCGTATCCAGTCTCAACAATAAGATCCCTAACATAGTTACCCGACTGGCACATCCAGTTGAAATTATTAGCCGGGGAGCACTGAGTTACCCAAAACATCAGAAAATGGTGTGCATCCAAAATCTCTTAGGGCTACCCGTTACAAATTCACAACAGGAAGGACCATCATACAATGGCCAGTGGGGTCTCATAACAAAGTAAAAAATGACACTCATCATTAAAGTGGTTATTTTGATACCAAGCCGTAGCCACTCTCTTCAGTGTCCACCCTGAAGATCTAGTGGAAAGTCTGCCTCCCAACAGTTGGAGGTGAAGCAATGTGCTGAAGGTGAGCCTGCCGAGCAATCCTGGTGGCTTGAACTCAATATTGGAGATGATGATATCACTCCTGCATACCAAGTATAAGGTGTCCTGGACGTCATCATGAAGCACCACCAGGCCTTCAGCAAACACCCGCTGGGCAGACTACCCTGATCCAGCATACCATCCCTACTGGCTCTCATCCTCCTATCAAGGAGAGGTATCGGCGAATTCCTCCAGCCTGTATTACCTACCGAATAAGAGGGCTAGGTGCGGTGTTAAGACGTGCAACACCTCTGCCAACGAGCAAGCAGAGGAGTGTTGCGAATAAACCCCATTCTGTCTCTCCCAGCAGGTGAGCCTGCACAACTCACCCCAAGGATTAAACAGTCCTATACAGGTAATTAGCATTGGTGGATCCTGGGTTAACAGGGTATGTGTAGGAATTGTTAGTCGATTGTATTCCTTTATGTGAACTGGAGTGTGATTGGAGAGTGAGCCACCACCTGACCAGGGTCTAATAAAACCCCTGGACAGGAAGGGGCAAGCTCTCTTAGCCCTCAGCTCTTTTTTTTTTTTTTTTTAACTGTATTATTATTGAAGAATTTTGTCTCTTTTGAATACAATAGCGTAAGACATGTAATAATAGTCATTTATACAAGGTCTCTGTAGTACATTACATCGATGTCAGAGGAACATATAAGCATTGTGCAATCTACTCCCCTAATCTCTATATCCCCTCTGGGGGATCTAGAGGCAATTGGCTCAGCCTGCGACCTAACATAGGAAATATAATAAACTTTAGAACCCCTGAATAGCTAAAACCTGCCTTCAGGTGAAACATTAGACTTACAATCACAAGACAAGGGGACAAACAATAGGGATCTCACAGGGTTATACAGGTCTCGGATCTCACTATTGCCGCGTGGAGGGGGGGAGCGGACGTGCCAATGAGAGAGGCTAACTTATACCTGGGATGTGTTGGACCAGTACTCATCCCAGGGAGCCCAAACCAAATCAAATTTGTCAACTCTATTCTGTAAAAGCGCCATCAGGTGCTCCATTGTTCTCACTTCTTTAATACGCGTAATTAAATCAAGCTGTGACGGCGGGACAGCTTGTTTCCATTTGGCAGCAATGAGACATCTTGCCGCTGTTAGAAGATGAAGTAAAAATTTGGCTTTTTGTTTCCGCAGAAAGAAAGACGTTAAGTAAGTATGTAGCAGGGTCCATGGGTATTTTGCTGCCCAGTACTGTTTCCAGTAGGCTTTCGACTATGCGCCAAAAAGGGACAATGGATGCACAGGTCCAAAAATGTGAGGTACGTCCGCTCCCCCTCCTCCACACCTCCAACAAATATCAGGAGATGTCGGGTAGATATGGTGAAGAAGTGCAGGGGTATGATACCACAACAGGAGATATTTGTATTGGTTCTCTTTGTATTGAATGCACTGAGAGGTCTTAACTGCTCTATCCCATATGGAGTTCCACACAGGAGGGGGTAGGGATCTGCCCAGGAAATTTTCCCACTTAATCATATACTTATGACGGGTTGTTCTTTAATGTAAGCATCAGACAATATCCTATAGATTGCTGATATAAGGCCTGCGGTAAAGGTACCTGCTTTGCATAGTCTTTCAAACTCGGTTGGCACTGAGACTGTTGTTGCCCCATATGTAGTGAATAGGAAGGATTTGATTTGGATATAGCTGAATAGGGAGGAGGAAGGTAAGGAAAACCTGTTCTGTAGATCTGGGAAGTCTATTATCTCCCTCGTTTGATAATCCACTATGTCTGCAAATCTAAATAGGCCTCAGCTCTTACCACAAGAGGACCTCTCTTAGGCCTAAGCCTTGCTTCTGAGCACATGCTCTCACCACAAGAACAGCTCTTACGCCCCAGCTCTCCTAGAGAGCACATTTTTCAGAACACACACTAAGAGAAGGAGACATTGTCTGTGCATCACAGGACAAGCTGCAGCATCCACATCTGGACACAGCTCCATCCCAGCCTGTTTCTACTACCAGGCTGGTGAATCTACTCCTGAGGATCACTCTCCATGACCACTCCAGTAATCTGGAATTCCTGCAGTAATCCAGTATCTGTTAGGAAATCGTTTGGCCCGTTGCCTGCAGTTGTTCCAATAAAGAACTTTGAGTTATTCTTGCTCAACGTTGCCTCGGTCTGTTCCCTGGATACGGCTGTATCACCACCACGGGCGCCCCATCCATTACCCAGGGACATATACTACGGACACTAAGGGGTTGCCCCAGGGAGAACCTGTGCCTCAGCCTCTTCCTCCATCTTTCTTGCACACTCCACATGCTGGAGACCTGTCAGGCGGTAGGACAGCCCTCTGGTCCCCATACCAAGCACCGTGACACAGCGCGCCTAGGCCGCAACTCCCGGCCACTGTGGTATTCTGGGCCCCGGCTGCCTGCAGGCCCCAAGTAAAGGATAGGCCCCGGTGGAGGACGTTGCAGATGTATAAGCTGTGTGTGAGTACATGAGGGTATATCTACCACCTCAGGAAAGATAAGGGGACTCCAGGATAGAGTTCCCATAATGGTCCCCCTTCCTGGGTATTACTGGAGTAATAGTTTGGGATTTGGTGCACCCAATACTGGACAAGGGCTACCACCTTTACCTGGACATTTTTTCTACCAGTGTAACGATATTTAAGTGCCTCATTTCCAGGAGTACTTTGGCATGAGATACTGTAAGAAAAAATCAAAGAGGTCTTCCGGAGTTGCTGCTGGGGCAAAAACTTAGAAGGCACAAGAGCAGGGCACTATGCAGCGACTCTGTGGTAGGTATTAAAGGGTTTTTCCCACAGGATAGGGCCTAACTTGCTGATCAGTGGGGTCTCAGTGCTGACCACTTGTGAAATACATCATGGGTATGCATTGAGTTGCATTGTTTGGCACTTTGGACTTTACATGGTTCTGTTATGGTTTCAGCACTTTTTCAGTATTGTTACACAGATGAATTATTGCTGTGTTTATAGTCAACACTATATATGAATTTTAGTTTACAGTGGTATTTGTACGCACCTCGTGTTTCCCTTGTTACACATAGTCCCTTGTTATATGTATGTACTTTCTGATTGTGTTTGATTCACAATTTTTAATTTAGTGACCACCCATTCGGATTTCTCCGTTGGTCACTAAGGGGCCTTGGGCTAGGCCAACAGGTTTTTCCGGGCCCCGGCTCTAACAGTCCAGATTGTAATGAGTCCATGCCGTGAACGCGGGATCTAAATGCCTGCTTAGGGAGGGAGCTCCCTCCTTCTATTCCCGGCACCCCACGATCATGTGGGACCCCGCGATTCACTGCCGGACAGCCGATGACCTAATGAAGGTCCCTGTCCGCGGTAAAGCCTGACCAGTCTGCCTGTCAGCCTCTGCAAGTGCATTGACTGACACTTCAAATGCACTGCAATACATGGTTATTGAAGTGCATTAGTTTGAACTAGTCATGACATAATCACTAGTTTATATGCTAGTAATGTAAAAATAAAAAATAAACACACAAAAAATAAATAAAAATTTAAAACAAAATCATTAAAATGCCCCAAAAGCCATCAACACTTATAAAACAATAAATGATTTTTAAAAAGTGGAAAAAAATTAAAAAACACAACATATTAGGTACCACCATGTCCCAAAATTCCCAATCTATAAAGATATAAAAATTATTCATGGTGGTGAACCCCGCCACAAAAAAATGTGCCCAAATGTAACGATCACCCCTTTTTTCTGTTTTGCTACACATAACATTTTTTTATAAAAAGTGATACAAAGGTTGCACAGTCCCCAAAATGGTAGCAATGAAAATGTCAGCTCATTCCGGAAAAAATTACACCTTAGCCAATTCTGAAAAAGATATTGAAATCAGAATATGGCAAAATTAATATATATATTTTCGACAAAAGGTTTTCATTTTTAACACCTAATAAAACCTATATAAATTTGGTATCCCCAGAATCATACAAAAACAAAAAATAAACTACAGATGTCATTTAGAGTGCACACTGAAAGACATAAAAACAGAGCCCACAAGAAAATGGCGCAAATGCGGTTTCTTGTCAATTTTACCGCACTTTGAATTTTATTTTCTCTTCCCAGTACACGGCATAGAATATTAAATACTGTCACTAGGAAGTACCATCTGTTACACAGAAAATGCCCCCCCAACATCCAAACTAACATGTGCTCGGATGTTAGGACTTAAGTATTACTCTGTTTACTCTATATCCTCTATATCCTTAATCTTGTACTATTCATAAAAGTAATTTAATGATGAACTACAACCGTTGTCTTATAACCCATCTACTGTATCTAAGAAAGCTGATCACATTCCCTAACTGCATGAAACCATCCACACGACTACCATCCAGACCAGATCTCGCTAAGGTTGGTAGCTCAAAGATCCGACAGGGAGTGATGGAAGCCACCGTTTTTTAAAGGAAATCCAGAAGTGCCAGTGGCAATCAGTGGTGCGCTGGCCCTTTAAATCCTTGAGTGCTGGTGCGCGCCACGGAGAGGAGCACGGGTGTACCTGCAATGCAAGGCATGGATCGCAGGGACAACCGTGACAGGCAGCACAGTGGCACAGTGGTTAGCACTACAGCCTTACAGGGCTGGTCAACATCTGCAAAGAGTTTGTATGTTCTCTCGGGATTTGTTTGGGTTTCCTCCAGGTCCTCCGGTTTCCACCCACACTCCAAAAACTTACTGGTAGGTTTATTGGATTGTGAGCCCCATGGGGACAGGGACTGATTTGGCAAGCACAGTGCCGCGCTGCGTAATCTGTGTGTGCTATATAAATAAAGAAATTATTCATTATAATTAGAGATGAGCGAGCACTAAAATGCTCGGGTGCTCGTTATTCGAGACAAACTTTTCCCGATGCTCGAGTACTCGTCTCGAATAACGAGCCCCATTGAAGTCAATGGGAGACTCGAGCATTTTTCAAGGGGACCAAGGGGGTCTGCACAGGGAAGCTTGGCCAAACACCTGAAAACCTCAGAAAATGATGTAAACACCACGGAAATGGACAGGAAACAGCAGGGGCAGCATGCATGGATGCCTCTGAGGCTGCTTAATCGCACCATTATGCCAAAATTATGGGCAACAGCATGGCCATGATAGAGTGACCGAATGAGGCTAGATAGCATCTAAAACATCCAATAATTGACCCCGACACTATAGGGGACGGCATGCAGGGACAGCGGCAGCAGCAGCAGGCTAGAGAGTGTCATGGCGACATACCCTAAATGGACTCAGGCTTCAAACCAATGGGTGGCAGAGAGGAACCAAAGGAGGTGAGCAAGAAGCGCTGAAATGATTTCCTATGTCAACAAAAGGTTGACGGTATATTTAGTCGATAACACAGCATGGTGGCGACATAGTGACCAAGTTCCATAACGTATTTGGTGAAACACCCGAAAAATGAGCCTGACACAGCTCGTTTGATAGGAGGGCGACATGTGGAGGCAGCCATGGAGACGACTTCCCTGATTAAGAGTGACAGTATGGGGCATCCATATTTCTTCTATGATTGAAACTTCAGGTCTCCAGCATGGCGGCGACAGATGGGCCGAGTTCCATTATGTATCTGGTGAAACACCTGAAAATTCTGTCTGACACAGCTCAAAAGATAAGGGGATGATGTGCTGCATATACTGTCGTGCTCCAGTGTCTGGGGTATAGAGAGTTGAAAGTTGCACATGGAGACATTGGTGGACGCTGTGGAGGATCGTGGAGGCAAAATGGACAGGAAACAGCAGGGGCATTATGCATGGATGCCTCTGAGGCTGCCTAATTTTGGGATGGAGCTGGCGGTCCGCTGCCAGGCAAGCTTTCGCCTGTCCAAGCCCCTGTCTCTCGGCTCCTCCCCACCCAAAATGGGCCTGGGGGCCAGAAGCGTTTACTTTGAAAAAATTATAATTTTTAAAGCAGGCGGGGTCGTTTGAATATTTCACCTAGGAATAATGGAATAGCATAGCGGTTCTATTTTTAATTGTTTTTTCGTAAATGGTTCCATGATTAAGAGCGACAGTATGGGGCATCCATATTGCGCTGCTATGATTGCAACTTCAGGTCTCCAGCATGGCGGCGACAGATGGGCCGAGTTCCATTATGTATCTGGTGAAACACCTGAAAATTCTGCCTGACACAGCTCGTTTGATAAGGGGATGATGTGCTGTACATCCTCTCGTGCTCCAGCGCCTGGGGTATAGAGAGTTGAAAGTTGCGCATGGAGACATTGGTGGACGCTGTGGAGGATCGTGGAGGCAAAATGGACAGGAAACAGCAGGGGTAGTCTCGTTTGATAAGGGGATGATGTATGGAGGCAGTAAAGTAGTAGTAGATAAAAGGTGCTGCAGTTAAAACTATGTTAGTTGGATCTTGGGATGGAGTTTGCGGTCTGCTGCCAGGCGAGCTTTCGCCTGTCCAAGCCCCTGTCTCTCGGCTCCTCCCCAAACAGCACTTCTAAGAACCTTTTGTATAAGATCAAGTGTAGTAGTGTTCTTATAAGTTTGGGATATGGCGGGTGAGGGGAATGTAAACAGATGCGCAAGAAGCACTGAAATAATATCGGTAAATGATAAAAGTTTGCCAGTATATTTTGTGGATAACACAGCAGGGTGGCGACAAAGTTAACAAGTTTGATGTGGAAGCCATGAAAACAACCCAAAATTCTGCCTGACACAGCTCGTTTGCTAAGGGGACCATGTATGGAGGCAGCTATATGGACGACTTTGGGAGGCAGCTATGGAGATGATGTGTGGAGGTAGCAATGGAGACAACGTGTGGAGGCAGCTATAAAGACGACGTGTGGAGGCTGCTATGGAGACAATTAAATTTGGATAGTGCCTGTATGTGGCAGTCCAAAAAAGTTTTCAAACCAGAGGAGCAGGTAGGTGGTCCTCCAGAAAAATTAAATAGATTGAGTGCCTGTATGTGGCACTCCCAAAAATTGTTTAAAACAGAGGACCGGGTAGGTGGCCCTCCAGATAAATTAAATACATAGAGTACTATAGCTAGATCCAGTTGGCCCTGGCAAAAAATAGCCAGTTTCTATGCTTTAGTGTACAAAGAGGAGGAGTAGGAGGAAAATGAGGAGGAGGAGTGCATACATTATTCAGGTTGACCTTCTTTCACCTGGTGGAGAATGGAAATCCTGAGAAATCCAGGCTTTATGCATCTTGATAAGCGCCAGCCTGTCAGCGCTGTCAGTCGATAGGCGTGTACGCTTATCAGTGAAGATGCCACCAGCTGCACTGAAAACCCGCTCGGACAACACGCTAGCGGCAGGGCAGGCAAGAACCTCCAAGGCGTACAGCGCCAGTTCGTGCCACATGCCCTGCTTTGAAACCCAGTAGTTGTAGGGAGCTGTGTGATCATTTAGGATGATGGTATGGTCAGCTACGTACTCCCTCACCTTCTTTCTGTAAAGATCAGTCCTACTCTGCCGAGACTGGGGACAGGTGACAGTGTCTTGCTGGGGTGACATAAAACTGGCAAAGGCCTTGTAAAGTGTACCCCTGCCAGTGCTGGACAAGCTGCCTGCTCGCCTACTCTCCCTCGCTACTTGTCCCGCAGAAGTACGCCCTCTGCTGCTAGCGCTGTCAGAAGGGAAATACTGTTTCAGCTTGTGCACCAGGGCCTGCTGGTATTCATGCATTCTCACACTCCTTTCCTCTCCAGGGATGAGAGTGGAAAGATTTTGCTCGTACCGTGGGTCCAGGAGAGTGAATACCCAGAAATCGGTGCTGGAATAAATTCTTTGAAAGCGAGGGTCACGGGATAGGCAGCCTAGCATGAAATCTGTCATATGCGCCAGAGTCCCAACTCGCAAGAATTCACTCCCCTCACTGGCCTGACTGTCCATCTCCTCCTCCTCCAACTCCTCTTCTTCTGCCCATACACGCTGAACAGTGAAGGTCTGAGCAATGCTCCCCACTTCTGTCTCGCCAACATTCTCCTCCTCTTCCTCCACATCCTCCTCCACCTCCTCCGATATGCGCTGAGAAACAGACCTCAGGGTGCTTTGGCTATCAACAAGGGAATCTTCTTCCCCCGTCTCTTGTGACGAGCGCAAAGCTTCTGACTTCAAGCTGACCAGAGAGTTTTTCAACAGGCCAAGCAGCGGGATGGTGAGGCTGATGATATCGGCATCGCCACTGACCATCTGTGTTGACTCCTCAAAGTTACACAGCACCTGACAGATATCAGACATCCACGTCCACTCCTCATTGTAGACTTGAGGAAGCTGACTGACCTGACTACCAGTTCTGGTGGAAGTTGACATCTGGCAGTCTACAATCGCTCTGCGCTGCTGGTAAACTCTGGATAACATGGTTAATGTTGAATTCCACCTCGTGGGCACGTCGCACAACAGTCGGTGAGCGGGCAGTTGGAGGCGGCGCTGCGCTGCCCTGAAAGTGCCAGCATCTGTGCTGGACTTCCTGAAATGCGCACAGATGCGGCGCACCTTCGTGAGCAAATCAGACAGATTGGGGTATGTCTTGAGGAAATGCTGAACTATGAGATTTAACACATGGGCTAGGCATGGCACATGTGTCAGTCTGCCGAGTTGCAGAGCCGCCACCAGGTTACGGCCGTTGTCACACACAACCATGCCTGGCTTCCGGTTCAGCGGTGCCAGCCACAGATCAGTCTGCGCCGTGATGCCCTGTAATAGCTCTTGGGTGGTGTGCCTTTTATCGCCTAGGCTCAGCAGTTTGAGCACCGCCTGCTGTCGCTTAGCGACGGCACTGCTGCTGTGCCTAGAGCTACTGACTGATGGCGCCATGCCCACGGATAGTAATTCGGAGGAGGAAGTGGAGGACGGGTGGAAGGAGGAGGAGGCATAGTAGGCCTGAGAGACCTGGACCGAGGTAGGCACCGCAATCCTCGGCGTCGGCAGTATATGACCACCCGCAGGGTCAGACTCAGTCCCAGCCTCCACCAAGTTAACCCAATGTGCCGTCAGCGATATGTAGTGGCCCTGCCCGGCAGCACTCGTCCACGTGTATGCGGTCAGGTGGACCTTGTCAGAAATGGCGTTGGTCAGGGCACGGATGATGTTGTCTGACACGTGCTGGTGCAGGGCTGGGACGGCACATCGGGAAAAGTAGTGGCGGCTGAGGACCGAATATCGAGGGGCGGCCGCCGCCATGAGGTTGCGAAAGGCCTCAGTCTCTTCCAGCCTTTAGGGCAGCATCTCCAGGCTAAGTAGTTTGGAGATGTGGACGTTGAGGGCTTGGGCGTGTGGGTGGGTTGCACTGTACTTCCTCTTGCGCTCCAGCGTCTGGGGTATGGAGAGCTGAACGCTGTGCATGGAGACATTGGTGGATGCTGTGGAGGATCGTGGAGGCGAAGGTGTGGTTTTCGCACGGGAGGTGTCCTGGGCAGGGGGCTGACTAGCAGAGGCAGCAAATGACACAGGGGAAGGAGCAGTGGTGTGCCCGGCCGGAGGTGAACGGCTTTGGTTCCATTGAGTGGGGTGTTTAGCATTCATATGCCTGCGCATACTGGTGGTGGTTAAGCTGCTGATCCTGGTGTGGCACAGGTTGCACACCACAATCCGTCGGTCATCCGGTGTTTCTTTAAAGAACCTCCAGACTTCCGAAAATCTAGCCCTCGCCACGGGAGCTTCACTACGTGAAACATTTGGCGCTGATGCACCAGCTCTGGCCCTGCCTATCCATCTGGCCCCACCACTGCCTCTTCCAACCTGTTCTTGTCGAGGACTCTCCTCCGTCTCAGAAGCACTGTGTTCACCCGGCCTATCAACCCAGCTTGGGTCTGTCACCTCATCATCCTCCGATCCCTCAGTCTGCTCCCCCCTCGGACTTCCTGCCCTGACAACAACTTCACCACTGTCTGACAACCGTGTCTCCTCATCGTCCGACACCTCTTTACACACTTCTTCCACTATGTCAACAATGTCATCATCACCCACAGACTGCGACCGGTGGAAAACCTGGGCATCGGAAAAGAGCTCAGCAGCAACCGGACATGTGGTTTGTGACTCTGGGAAGGGTCCAGAAAAAGTTCCTCAGAGTATGCCGGTTCAAATGCCAAATTTTGCTGGGAGGGGGCAGACTGGGGGGAAGGAGGCTGAGGTGGAGGAGTGCTGATTTCGGTGACATGGGTGGACTGCGTGGAAGAATGACTGGAAGACAAATGGCTAGAAGCATTGTCCGCAATCCACGACATCACCTGTTCGCATTGTCCTGGCCTCAACAGTGCTCTACCACGAGTCCCAGTAACTTGAGACATGAACCTAGGGAGTGTAGCTCTGCGGCGTTCCCCTGCTCCCTCATCAGCAGGTGGTGTCTCACCCCGCCAAGGACCACAGCCTCTGACCCCTGCAGTAGTTGGACACCCACGTCCACACCCTTGTCCTCTACCCCTAGCCCTCGGGTTCAACTTTTTCAAAATTAAAGTGTAAACTGTAAATTTTTGGGGATTTTTTTTTGTTTTATTTGTGTTTTTTTTTTTTTTTTACAAAACGATGCTATCCTATTGCTATGGCTAGTTTCTAACCTACACTGCCAGCACATAACTGGATTTTGTGCTGTGCCTGATGACTTTGAGTTATAAAAAAAACTAAAAGTAAAAAAAAAAATCAGCATACTGTGCCTAATTCAATCAAACCCCTAATAAATTGTCCCACTTAGGTGTTTGAGATGTGTCTGTCACTAAGAGCTAAATAGAACGTTCCCAAGTCTCTCTGCAAATTCCTCACAATATGTTATTAGCTGCACTACTAGTGCCAGCAAGGCCAGCCACAAGCAAATTAACTATATATATATATATATATATATATATATATATATATATAAAACGCTATTGTAGGCCTAAGAAAGTCGGTTGGGTTCTTGTATGCCTAGTTTCCAACAGCACACAACAACTGGATTTTAAGTCACTTTAAGTTTTGAAAAAAAAAAAAATCGTCAGACTGTGCCTAATTCAATCAAACCCCTAATAAATTGTCCCACTTAGAGATGGATATGTGTGTCACTAAGAGCTAAATAGAACGTTCCCAAGTCTCCCTGCAAATTCCTCACAATATGGTACTAGCTGCACTACTAGTGCCAGCAAGCCCAGCCACAAGCAAACAAAAAAATATAAAATATAACGCTATTCTAGCCCTAATAAGGGCTGTTAGGTTCTTGTAGACTCACTCCTGCCTCAGTAAGCTAATATAACACCCTAACGCTATCCCTGTATCTCTCCCTAACGGCATCCAGACAGAGAATGATGCGAGCAGCGCGGCAGGGTCTAGTCTATTCCAGGGTCACCTGATCTGGCCAGCCAACCACTGCTATCGACGTGTAAGGGTACCACCTCATGCTGGGTGGAGTGCAGAGTCTCCTGGCTTGTGATTGGCTCTGTTTCTGGCCGCCAAAAATCAAAACGGCGGCAGATGCCATTTTCTCAAGCTGGCGAAGTATTCGTCCGAGCAACGAGCAGTTACGAGTACGCTAATGCTCGAACGAGCATCAAGCTCGTACGAGTGTGTTCGCTCATCTCTATAATATTTATTATGATAAATATTAAAGATGATAAAGATTTCTAGATGCAGTATATAAAGTATATGATATAAACAGTAGATGGATATGAGAGATAAATACAGTAGAAGAGAAATAGAAGATTGCCTGAAAAATAGATAGAGAAAAAGTGAGATATATAAATCGTCGCATTATAGGAGATAGGGAACTAGACAGATAGATATATAGACAGGAGATAGATGATCAGCATCTTCACCCAGGAATTCAACCAAGGGGCATTAACCCTTTCACTGCATCCAGGCATTTCTGGATATTTTGTCGCGTTATTGGCCAGAGCAATTTTTACAATTTTGAAAAAAAATTAAAGAAAAAACGCAACAAACCACATATTTTCTGAAAGAAGAAATTTGCCCCATTTTCTAAATTACATTAAAGAGTTTATAGACATAGACGCCTTCATGCAATTTTGATTCATACTGAAACATTTTATAAAAATATTTAAAATTTTACTTTGATGGCCAAAAATATTCTCCAAACAGAAAATATTTACCTTCACATCTCCTAAATGTTATAAATGGACATGTGTAGAGTTCACAAATGCCTCATATTGATATGTTCACATGAATAAATCAATATAATATCACTAAAACTGAAATAACTACACACAACCTTCAAAAAATATTAATAAAATAGATTAAAAAGTAAAGGCACCCATAAAACCTATATAATTTTGAAAGCAGACAACCAGGAGATGCATTGGCAATTAACATTTGACCACCCTCATGTAACTTTGTGACAAACACAAATTGTTAAACAAAAAGTGTATTGCACATGTCCTGCGGAATACTGGAGATGCCGACAGACCATTGGTAACATGAAACATATCTGGTGGGAGTGCCCGGTTTTACAGCCCTTCTGGATAAGGGTTGTGGACTTGATAACTGATCGGTCATACACTGAATAATAACCCAGCTCAACTGTTATTGTCCATACTTCCAATGTCCCTCCCCAAGACTAAAAGATCTCTGACAGGTTTCCTACTGATCGCAGCACGGTCACTCACGGTCAATCCCGAGACTGTGGAAATCCACTCGAGTACCGTCCATGTCTGAATGGTTCGCAGAAATCCTCTACCTGCAGAGAATGGAGGAACTATCTGCGGAACTACACCGATCGGGAGAAATTCATATTCAGACATGGGGGCCCTGGATGGACTTTATGCGTTCTCCGACCTATACCACACCTGCAGACTAAGACCCTTTTGCCCAAACCTTCCCTCCCCTTCTTTCTTACCCCTCTTACCCTCCCCATACCCGAATTTGAGTTTGATTCTGTTCCATTCTTATTTGTCTTGTTATATGATAGAAGATATTGTTATGACGATACCTGCTAAAATGTACCCTTTCTACAGCTGTTGCGTCTTCAACTTCTGTAGATACAAGCTACTTTCGCATAAAGCGAATATTTTGTAACTGCATGCTAACTATGCTTTGATCTCATGTATGTACATTATTTAGCTTTCAATAAAGGAATTTGAAAAAAAAAAAGTGTATTGCAAATGCCTTGATAATGAACGTTTTTACATAAAACTCACGTTGAAGTGGAGGTTTATGCACAAATAGGAAGTGAGCAGATTTATATATACCACAATACCACAATACACAACATCAAGAATCTACACTCCCTAAAATGCTAAAACAAAAAAAATATTTGGTTGCTATCCACAAATGTGTTTAAAAATATATAACGCACAAAATAAAAAGCTCCTATTCTGTCAAAATCTAATTTTTCAGAAATCACCACGTAAACAAGAATAATTTTAAAATTTATACACACTACCCAAAAATTGCATGAAAATCAAAAATTTCTTCTAAAATATGTACAAATTCAGATTCTTATATAAAGAAAACATACTTTCCTAAAATAACAAGCTCTGAGGAGATCATATGCAGCAAAGGGAACGTTAAATCCACAGGGGACACCAAACTATTTTTGCAGAAAATTGCATTGAGATCTATCATTGTTTGCTCCCTGACACAATTGTGACCCAAATAATAACTATATATCCATAACCCAAGATAATAAGATAGCAAAAGTCACGTTTAGATGTGCGCCAATGTATTAGCCACACAATAACAGAACCCCACGCTTCATAAGAATTTGAGTGAGAACGTCATAACATAGGAGTAAATAATGGAGGATGGTATGAAATAAACACTTTATTTAGGAACATATGTGTGTTTTTGGTGTTACATATAACTTTATGGACACATTATTGGTTGCGGTGTAAATCAGTCAATTTTCACAAAAAAAAAAAGATCACGAAATAAAAGGCAATAAGAGAGAAAGTGTGGGGAGGAGAGGGTTAAAAACATGAGCATTAGTACATTTTATTCCTTATCACAATGTAGTAACAGATAAAGTGAATATTTTCATAATATGTGAGGTGCAGCAAATTCTCCCTGTAGCTGGTGGCTAAGAATCAGGAGAGGGGGGCACAGTTCAGAGGGCTTTGTGACACATAGAACATCACTTCCTTTTTCCTATGAAAGAAGAGAGTCTTCTCTTTTATATGAATCTAAATGTGTTTCTAAGTGTCAGGAAAATGGAGATATTAACTGTTAAAATGCCGTCGGGAGTGAGTTTTATATATAAAAATCGCACCTGAAATTCTCACTTTAAACCTGAATACCTCTATGGCACCATGGCACACATGATTAATTCTAGATTAATTTGAAAGAAGAGATTCTCCTCTTTCAGGGGGCCCTGGGCAAATGCCCACTTGGCCAACCCATAATGCCGGCCCTGCCTAACTGCCCGCCCTCTGAGGGCTCTGCAGCTGAACTCCCCCTGATACTGTAAATATTTGTGTATCACCTGAAGCTCTGCAGTGTCGCGGGCAAGTGACGTCATAGTGTAAGGGCCCATGCTGCACATATACTATGATGTCACGCGGCCGCGACACCGGCTCATCATAGTCATGCGTCCGGGCCAAATATATATATATATATATATATTATACATTCACCGGCCACTTTATTAGGTACACCTGTCCAACTGCTCGTTAACACTTAATTTCTGCGGCAACTGTGTGATGCCATCATGTCAATATGGACCAAAATCTCTGAGGAATGCTTCCAGCACCTTGTTGAATCTATGCCACGAAGAATTGAGGCAGTTCTGAAGGCAAAAGGGGGTCCAACCCGTTACTAGCATGGTGTACCTAATAAAGTGGCCGGTGAGTGTATAAATATATACCTGCCCATACCGCCTATATGAAGATCCGCCATTGGCTATGTTTGGATCAGAGTACTAAATCTCACCTTATATCTACAATTTATGCCACACTGGTGTTGCCCCCTCTTCATGATAGAGACACAAACTACTAAGCTGGTTGTAACTGATTCACAGTTCTTTGATTTCTTTGATACAGGATATAAAATATCAGGTGGTATCAAGTGGGTAACATGTGACATCACTCCTGTTGCTTGCCATTTGAATACATACCATGGTAACACAAATTACATCAGCTTTATGGGTATTGGTGTTGTTCCTTACCCCAGGGGAGATGATAGGGACTGAGCAATTTTACAAAGAGAGACCAGATGTATCTTTAAGTGTGATACTGTCTCCCCTAATTTTCTGAGCTCAAATTTGTCCTTTTGCTCCTTTTTTTAGAATTGTTTTTGATTGTTTTGGATGTGTAGTGATTTTCTTACCCTTCGCAACACAAATGTTATCTCGTCTAATTTGGTACTTATCTTTTTATATACCCTGTATGGGTTAGAGTACAATATTTAGTCTCTGGATAGATTTTTTTTCCTTCAGCCAATCTTAAAAAAATACCATATATACTCGTGTATAAGCCGAGTTTTTCAGCACAAAAAATGTGCTGAAAAACGTCCCCTCGGCTTATACACGAGTCAATATACTCGTAAAAAATGCTTAAAAATACTTAAAAAATAATAAAGTTATATACTCACCCTCCGGTGGCCCCGATGTGCAGCACTGCTCCCCCGGTGTCCGCTCGGCTCGTCTTCAGCCTTCCGCGTCGTCTTCTTTCTTCTGCCTCATACTATGCGCCTGCCTGCCAGGGGAGAGCGATGGCGGCGCCCTGCAGAAGAAAGAAGACGGAGCAGAAGAATGAAGACGAGCTGCGCGGACATCGGGGGAGCAGCGCTGCACATCGGGGCCACCGGAGGGTGAGTATATAAGTTTATTATTTTAATGCTGGGCTGGCTGTATACTACTGGGGGCAGGCTGTATACTACTGGGGGCAGGCTTATACTACTGGGGGCAGGCTGTATACTACTGGGGGCAGGCTGTATACTACTGGGGGCAGGCTGTATACTACTGGGGGCAGGCTGTATACTACTGGGGGCAGGCTGTATACTACTGGGGGCAGGCTGTATACTACTGGGGGCAGGCTGTATACTACTGGGGCAGGCTGTATACTACTGGGGGCAGGCTGTATACTACTGGGGGCAGGCTGTATACTACTGGGGGCAGGTTGTATACTACTGGGGGCAAGCTGTATACTACTGGGGGCA
Organism: Engystomops pustulosus; assembly: GCF_040894005.1. Taxonomy (NCBI): domain Eukaryota; kingdom Metazoa; phylum Chordata; class Amphibia; order Anura; family Leptodactylidae; genus Engystomops; species Engystomops pustulosus. The sequence goes on along the minus strand of NC_092417.1, from coordinate 128,294,245 downwards.
GGCAGGGCTGGCTGTATACTGCTGGGGGCAAGCTGGGCTTGCTGTATACTGCTGGGGGCAAGCTGGGCTGGCTGTATACTACTGGGGGCAAGCTGGGCTTGCTGTATACTGCTGGGGGCAAGCTGGGCTGGCTGTATACTGCTGGGGGCAAGCTGGGCTGGCTGTATACTGCTGGGGGCAAGCTGGGCTGGCTGTATACTACAGGGGCAGCTGTATATTATAAGGGGCTGGTTGGCTATATACTGGGGGGTCTGTGACCAATGCATTTCCCACCCTCGGCTTATACTCGAGTCAATAGGTTTTCCTAGTTTTTGGTGGTAAAATTAGGGGTCTCGGCTTATACTCGAGTATATACGGTATGCATAGAAAGAAGGGAAGAAATGGCACTCACCACATTGGAATCTTCTTAGATGTTTATAAGTGCATACTCACCAAAAACAGCATGGTGCTGTTAGTATAAGGGTGACAGAGGACAACAAGTGCTGGCCATCACAAAAAACAAAAACGGTGGCCGTTTCACGCTGGAGTGCGCTTCATCTGGTATAAACAAGTAGAAAGACTCACATAGTTATAGCACCACTAAACAAGCCTCTTATGACATGTAACTTTGTAAATGGTCATAGTAAACCTCATTCATTGTATAGACCCGTCTATCTTATCTTAAAAAAATATATACAAATATACAGTTCGAAAGGGCCACTGTTCATTTTGGTTGGCTTAACTGAATATAGGATGTTTGGTGATATGATTGTGCATCTTGCTGTGATGGTACTCAAATGGGGTTTATGCATAGCAGTTGCCCTAGTACTGTGTATATTGATTGCTGGCATGACCCCCATTTTTAGAGCGTGTGTCTGGTTGCCAGGATACATAACTAACATGGCTACAGCCCCACCCCCATCCTCTGTTCAGAGTGTATAGTGGCTGTTGAACTGAATGATGTAATGCGTCGCCCAATCAGAAGTGATGTGCCGACTTAGTTTGTTGGACCGGAAATGCTGGAATTTGCCGCATAATAATTGCACATGCTTTACAGCGCAGGTAGAACTATACTATTGATATGCTGGGTTGAAGGGGCTGTCCACTTTTAGCAAATAATTGATATGGTTTGTGTAATGAAAAGTTATACAATTTTCCAAAATACATTTGCAACATCCCCCACCGGGGCCTAGCCTTTTCTTGGGGCCTGGAGGCTGCCAGGGCCCAGAATACCGGAGTGGCTGGCGGTAGCGGCCTAGGCATACTAATGTCATAGTGCTTGGTATAGGGACCGGAGGGCTGTCCTACAGAATGGCAGGTCTCCAGGAGGTGGTGAGTGCAAGAAATATGGAGGGAGAGGCTGATGTACTGGTTTCTCCCTAGGGCAGTAATGGCAAACCTTTTAGACACTGAGTGCCCAAACTACAACCAAAACCCACATATTTTTCGCAAAGTGCCAATGCGACAATTTAAGCAGTAACTTATTACTCTGTACTCTTTCACAGGTTTAAATTGTTTAGGTACCTGAGGACACGAATACAGAAAGAAGGAGAAGAAGTTTGGATTATCATTGTAGCTTCCTTTTGGAGTTCTGGGCTGCCTGGGACTGCAAGAGACCTTGAGTCCTGTCTGGCAAACTCTACCCTGGGGTGATGGCAAGGGTGCCCATAGAGAGAGCTATGAGTGCCACCTCTGACACCCGTGCCATAGGTTCGCCACCACTGCCCTAGGGCAAACCCTATTTGTATTTAAGGTATGTCCCTGGGTGATGGGTGGGGAGCCGTGGTGGTGACAGCCGTATCAGGGATCAGATGGAGGCAAAATAACTCATGGTTCTTTATTGAACAACAACAGACAAACAGGCCTAAACGATTTCACAGCAGAACTGGTACTGGAGTGGTAATGGAGAGGTGTCTTCAGGAATTGGGCACCAGTCTGATGGTATATGCAGGCTGAGATGGAGCTGTGTCCAGTTGTGTAAGCTGCAGCTCTGAGTCTCCTGACATGGTCTCTCCCTTCACTCTGTATGCAGAGAGGATGTGCTTTCTAGGGAGAGCTGGTGATCAAGAGGACTTGCCCCTCCCCTGCCCAGGGGTTTAATTATCCTGGTCAGGTGGTGGCTAACTCTCCAATCACACTCCATTGTACATGGTGAAATACAATTGGCTGAGAACTCCATTCCCTGTTCAGGCAGGATCTACAGTTGCTAATTACCTAAGACTTACTGCATTCTCCCATAATGAGTTTATCAGACTCACTAGATGGGTTCTAACAGGCAGAGGGCCCTATTCGCAACTGCCTCCTTACTAGAGATGAGCGAGCACTAAAATGCTCGGGTACTCGTTATTCGAGACAAACTTTTGCCGATGCTCCAGTGCTCGTCTCGAATAACGAGCCCCATTGAAGTCAATGGGAGACTCGAGCATTTTTCAAGGGGACCAAGGCTCTGCACAGGGAAGCTTGGCCAAACACCTGGGAACCTCAGAAAAGGATGGAAACACCACGGAAATGGACATAAACAGCAGGGACAGCATGCATGGATGCCTCTGAGGCTGCTTAATCGCACCATTATGCCAAAATTATGGGCAACAGCATGGCCATGACAGAGTGACCGAATGAGGCTAGATAGCATCTAAAACATCCAATAATTGACCCTGACACTATAGGGGACGGCATGCAGAGGCAAGCGGCAGCAGTGGCAGGCTAGAGAGTGTCATGGCGACATACCCTAAATGGACTCAGGTTTCACCAAAGGAGGTGAGCAAGAAGCGCTGAAATGATTTCCTATGTGAACAAAAGGTTGACGGTATATTTAGTCGATAACACAGCATGGTGGCGACATAGTGACCAAGTTCCATAACGTATCTGGTGAAACACCTGAAAAATGTGCCTGACACAGCTCTTTTGATAAGGGGACGACATGTGGAGGCAGCCATGGAGACAGCTTCCATGATTAAGAGCGACAGTATGGGGCATTCATATTGCGCTGCTATGATTGCAACTTCAGGTCTCCAGCATGGCGCGACAGATGGGCCGAGTTCCACTATGTATCTGGTGAAACACCTGAAAATTCTGCCTGACACAGCTCGTTTGATAAGGGGATGATGTGCTGCATATCCTCTCGTGCTCCAGCGGCTGGGGTATAGAGAGTTGAAAGTTGTGCATGGAGACATTGGTGGACGCTGTGGAGGATCGTGGAGGCAAAATGGACAGGAAACAGCAGGGGCAGCATGCATGATTGCCTCTGAGGCTGCCTAATCTTGGGATGGAACTGGCGGTCCACTGCCAGGCGAACTTTCGCCTGTCCAAGCCCCTGTCTCTCGGCTCCTCCCCACCCAAAATGGGCCTGGGGGCCAGAAGCGTTTACTTTGAAAAAATTATAATTTTCAAAGCAGGCCGGGTCGTTTGAATATTTCACCTAGGAATAATGGAATAGCATAGTGGTTCTATTTTTAATAGCTTTTTTTGGAAATGGTTCCATGATTAAGAGCGACAGAGCATCCATATTGCGCTGCTATCATTGCGACTTCAGGTCTCCAGCATGGCGGCGACAGATGGGCCGAGTTCCACTATGTATCTGGTGAAACACCTGAAAATTCTGCCTGACACAGCTCGATTGATAAGGGGACGATGTATGGAGGCAGTGAAGTAGTAGTAGATTAAAGGTGCTGAAGTTAAAACTATGTTAGTTGGATCTTGGGATGGAGCTGGCGCTCCGCTGCCAGGCGAGCTTTCTCCAATCCAAGCCCCTGTCTCTCGGCTACTCCCCAAACAGCACTTCTAAGAACCTTTTGTATAAGATCAAGTGTAGTAGTGTACTTATAAGTTTGGGTTACGGCGGGTGAGGGGAATGTAAACAGATGCGCAAGAAGCGCTGAAATAATATTGGTAAATGATAAAAGTTTACCAGTATATTTTGTGGATTACACAGCAGGGTGGCGACAAAGTTTACAAGTTTGATGTGGAAGCCATGAAAACAACCCAAAATTCTGCCTGACACAGCTCGTTTGATAAGGGGACCATGTATGGAGGCAGTGAACTAGTAGTAGATTAAAGGTGCTGCAGTTAAAACTATGTTAGTTGGATCTTGGGATGGAGCTGGCGCTCCGCTGCCAGGCGAGCTTTCGCCAATCCAAGCCCCTGTCTCTTGGCTACTCCCCAAACAGCACTTCTAAGAAACTTTTGTATAAGATCAAGTGTAGTAGTGTTCTTATAAGTTTGGGTTATGGCGGGTGAGGGGAATGTAAACAGATGCGCAAGAAGCGCTAAAAAAATATCGTTAAATGATAAAAGTTTGCCAGCATATTTTGTGGATTACACAGCAGGGTGGCGACAAAGTTAACAAGTTTGATGTGGAAGCCATGAAAAGAACCCAAAATTCTGCCTGACACAGCTCGTTTGATAAGGGGACCATGTATAGAGGCAGCTATATGGACGACTTTTGGAGGCAGCTATGGCGATGACGTGTGGAGGTAGCAATGGAGACAACGTGTGGAGGCAGCTAAAAAGACGACGTGTGAAGGCTGCTATGGAGACAATTTGCACCGTGATGCCCTGTAATAGCTCTTGGGCGGTGTGCCTTTTATCGCCTAGGCTCAGCAGTTTGAGCACCGCCTGCTGTCGCTTAGTGATGGCACTGCTGCTGTGCCTAGAGCTACCGACTGATTGCGCCATGCCCACGGATGGTAATTCGGAGGAGGAGGTGGAGGAGGGGTGGGAGGAGGAGGAGGCATAGTAGGCCTTTGAGACCTGGACCGAGGTAGGCCACGCAATCGGCGGGGCAGTATATGCCCCGTCGGCAGTATATGACCAGCCCCAGGGTCAGACTCGGTCCCAGCCTCCACCAAGTTAACCCAATGTGCTGTCAGCGACATATATTGTGGCCCTGCCCGGCAGCACTCGTCCACATGTCCGTGGTCAGGTGGACCTTGTCAGAAACGGCGTTGGTCAGGGCACGGATGATGTTGTCTGACACGTGCTTGTGCAGGGCTGGGACGGCACATCGGGAAAAGTAGTGGCGGCTGAGGACCGAATACCGAGGGGCGGCCGCCGCCATGAGGTTTCGAAAGGCCTCGGTCTCTACCAGCCTATAGGGCAGCATCTCCAGGCTAAGCACTTTGGAGATGTGGACGTTGAGGGCTTGGGCGTGTGGGTGGGTTGCACTATACTTCCTTTTGCGCTCCAGCGTCTGGGGTATGGAGAGCTGAACGCTGGTGGATGCTGTGGAGGCGAAGATGGTGTTTCCGCACGGGAGGTGTTTGGGCCGGGGTCCTGGGCAGGGGGCTGACTAGCAGATGACACAGAGGAAGGAGCAGTGGTGTGCCCGGCCAGAGGTGAACTGGCTTGGTGTCATTGAGTGGGGTGTTTAGCATTCATATGCCTGCGCATACCGGGTGGTAGTTAAGCTAGTAGTGGTGGAACCCCTGCTGATCCTGGTTTGGCACAGGTTGCACACCACTCATCCGGTGTTTCTTTAAAGAACCTCCAGACTTCTATCATAGTATATAAGGCTGGAAGGAGATGCAAGTCCATAAAGTCCAACCTTTAAGAATTAAATAAATGTTTTATCCCCATAACCCGTGATATTTTTTCCCTCCAGAAAGTCATCCAGGCCTCTCTTGAACATGTACATAGAGTCCGCCATAACAACCTCCTGCGGCAGAGAGTTCCACAGTCTCACTGCTCTTACAGTAAAGAACCTTTGTCTATGGTGATGGTAAAATCGCCTCTCCTCTTGGCGTAGAGGATGCCCCCTTGTCCTGGTCACAGGCCTAGTTATAAAAAGATCTTTGGAGAGATCCTTGTACTGTCCGTTCAGGTATTTGTACATTGTAATGAGGTCTCCCCTCAGCCGTCTAAACTGAATAATCCCAAATTTTTTAATCTGTCAGTGTATTCTAGTTCCCCCATTCCCCTAATAATCCTGGTTGCTCTCCTCTGCACCCGTTCCAGCTCTACTATATCCTTTTTATACACTGGTGCCCAAAACTGTACACAATATTCCATGTGTGGTCTGACCAGGGATTTGTATAAGGGCAAAACTATGTCTTTATCATGAGAATCTATTCCTCTCTTGATACATTTTCTGAAAATCTAGCCCTCGCCACGGGAGCTTGACTACGTGAAACATTTGGTGCTGATGCACCAGCTCTGGCCCTGCCTCTCTGTCTGGCCCCACCACTGCCTCTTCCATCCTGTTCTGGTATAGGACTCGCCTCCGTCTCAGAAGCACTGTGTTCACCCGGCCTATCAACCCAGCTTGGGTCTGTCACCTCATCATCCTCCGATCCCTCAGTCTGCTCCCCCCTCGGACTTCCTGCCCTGACAGCAACTTCACCACTGTCTGACAACCGTGTCTCCTCATCGTTCGACACCTCTTTACTCACTTCTTCCACTACGTCAATAATGTCATCATCACCCACAGACTGCAACCGGTGGAAAACCTGGGCATTGGAAAATAGCTCAGCAGCAACCGGACAAGTGGTTTGTGACTGTGGGAAGGGTCCAGAAAACAGTTCCTCAGAGTATGCCGGTTCAAATGCAAAGTTTTGCTGGGAGGGGGCAGACTGGGGGGAAGGAGGCTGAGGCGGAGGAGCTGGAGGAGTGCTGATTTCGGTGACATGGGTGGACTGCGTGGAAGACTGACTGGTAGACAAATGGCTAGAAGCATTGTCCGCAATCAACGACATCACCTCTTTGCACTGTCCTGGCCTCAACAGTGCTCTACCACGAGTCCCAGTAGCTTGAGACATGATGAACCTAGGGAGTGTAGCTCTGCGGCGTTCCCCTGCTCCCTCATCAGCAGGTGGTGTCTCACCCGCCCAGGACCACGGCCTCTGACCCCTGCAGTAGTTGGACGCCCACGTCCACGCCCCCTAGCCCTCGGGTTAAACATTTTCAAAATTAAAGTGTAAACTTGAAATTTTTTTTTTTTATCACCAAAACCTGTATTTAGATGGACCTACTATGGAAACTACACCCTTCACCGTATGAAAAACCACTTTTAAGAAGTTTGTTAACCCTTTACGTGTTTTATAGGGGTTAAAACAAAATGGAGGTGCAGTCTGCAAATTGTAATATTTTTTCACAATACACCCATTTTGGGTGGAAAATTAAACATTTACAATGGATTAAATGAATAAAGGCTCCACAAAGTTTGTTACCCAATTTCTCCCGAGTACACAGATACTCTATATGTGGTGGTAACCTGCTGTATGGGTGCACGGCCGGGCATAGAAGGGAAGGAGGCGCCATCCAGATAAGATTTGCTATGTCACATTGTACAGGCTATAATTTTTTTCTTTTTTTTAATGTGGACCTATAGGGGCTTATTTCTTTTGCCACATGAGATGCACTTTTCTGGTACGTAATTTGGAGGAATTTATAGGCTAATTGGTGAGATTTTATTAACTCTTTGTTGGTGGAGGAAATGAAAATCATCACTTTTCAGGAAGATTTTTATGGGTTTTTTTTTGGCTGTTTACCATACCATAAAAATAGTATATTATTTTTATTCTATGGGTCGCCACGATTACAAAAAGACCTCATTTATATAGATTTTTTATTTTTTCCCATTTTTACTGAATAAAAAGTAATTTGGCAAAAAGGTTGTTAATTTTAGCATCACCGTCTTTCATATGCATAACTTTTTTATTTTTCGCCTCACAAATCTGTTTAATGGTTTATTTTTTGCGAGAAGGATTGTTCTTTTTAGTGTTCTTATTTTAGAGTGCATAACATTTTTTAAATCACTTTTTAGAGCATTTTTATAGGGTATTAATTGAAAATGATCTTTTTTCTGGAGCTTTTTTTTGGTTTTTTTTACGGGGTTCACTTTGCGGATCTAATAATGATTCTATTTTATTATGCAGATTGTTACGGATGCATGGATACCAAATATGTGGTGGTTTTGTGTATTTTATTCAATTGTACTGAATAAAAACCAATTTGGAGAAAATCTTGTTCATTTTAGCATCACAATCTTTTCATATGCATAACTTTTTTAATTTTCGGCTGACAAATCTGGTTAGGGGCTTATTTTTTGTGAGAAGAGTTGTTCTTTTTAGTGGGCTTCTTTTGGAGTGCATAACATTTTTTAAATTACTTTTTAGAGCATTTTTTTTATAGGGTATTAATTAAAAATGATCTTTTTTCGGAACGTTTTTACGTTTTTTTTCTACGGCGTGTACCGTGCAGGTCTAGTAACGATTCTGTTTTATTATACAGATTGTTGCGGACGCGGCAATACCAAATATGCGGGGTTTTTTTTTGTGTTTTTGTGTTTTTTATACTTTATTAAGTGTTTTTATAGGAAAGTGACATTTTAGGGGCTTATATTTTAATACATTTATTTTTTATTTATTCTAATGTATTAACTTTAGTGTTTTTGACTTTTTTTTAATTATACATACTTGAACCAGTGATGCTCTGATCACGTTTAATACACTGCTCTACAATACTATTTTATTGGGAAGCAGTGTAAACTGTCTGCGCATGCAGGCGCATGCTCAGACAGTTTGCAGTCAGACTCGGAAGGGGTCTGACTGCCTGGGAGACCGGGCAGCTCCGGGGCACATGCCAGTCCTCGGAGCTGCCCAGAAGTTGATCGGATCCCCCGGTAAGCGGCACGGGGGATCCGATCCACAGCGCAAACACCCTTACACGCCGCGGTCATGCTTGACCGCGGCGTGTAAGGGGTTAACACCCGCGATCGGAGACGGCTCCGATCGCGGGTGTTAGCGCAGGCTGTCAGCTGTACTAGACAGCTGACAGCCGCTGCTTCTGGTACCGGCTCAGTTCGTGAGCCGGTGCCAGAAGCAGGACGTTATAGAACGTCCCCGTGCGCTAAGCATCTAGCCCCGGGGACGTACTATAACGTCCTGGTGCGCCTAGGGGTTAAACAAAACGATGCTATCCTATTGCTATGGCTGGATTTTGTGCTGTGCCTGATGACTTTGAGTTATAAAAAGAAATAAATGTAAAAAAAAATAAATCAGCAGACTGTGCCTAATTCAAATCAAACCCCTAATAAATTGTCCCACTTCTGTGTTTGAGGTGGATATGTGTGTCACTAAGAGCTAAACACAACGGTCGCAAGTCTCCCAGCAAATTCCTCACAATATGGTACTAGCTGCACTACTAGTGGCAGCAAGCCCAGCCACAAGCAAACCAAAAAAAAAGTAAAATATAACGCTATTGTAGGCCTAAATAAGCCGTTGGGGTTCTCCAATGGCTATTTTCTAGCCTACACTGAAAGCACACTGCTTTGCCAGATTACTTTGAGTTATAAAAAGAAATAAACGTAAAAAATAAATAAATCAGAAGACTGTGCCTAATTCAAATCAAACCCCTAATAAATTGTCCCACTTCGGTGTTTGAGGTGGATATGTGTGTCACTAAGAGCTAAACACAACAGTCGCAAGTCTCCCAGCAAATTACTCACAATATGGTACTAGCTGCACTACTAGTGACAGCAAGCCCAGCCACAAGCAAACCAAAAAAAAGTAAAAGAAAACGTTATTGTAGCCCTACAATGCTGGGTTCTTGTAGAATCACTTCTGCCTAACACTATTCTAATAGAACACCCTAATGCTTTCCCTGACCAGCAGCAGCTCTCTCCCTAGTGGCATCCAGACAGAGAATGATCCGAGCAGCGCGGGCAGGGGCTAGTCTATTCCAGGGTCACCTGATCAGGCCACCCAACCACTGCTATCGACGTGTAAGGGTACCACGTCATGCTGGGTGGAGTGCAGAGTCTCCTGGCTTGTGATTGGCTCTGTTTCTGGCCGCCAAAAATCACAACGGCGGGAGATGCCATTTTCTCGAGCTGGCGAAATACTCGTTCGAGCAACGAGCAGTTTTGAGTACGCTAGTGCTCGAACGAGCATCAAGCTCGGACGAGTAAGTTCGCTCATCTCTACTCCTTACCTATACATTGGCAGGGGTGTTGAGCTTTCTGTGTCAATTCCTCACAGTTTTCTAGATCTATGCTTGCTGTCCTTTTATAGGAGGCTGCTATGTTTACTTCAACTGGATATAAATCTGTCCATGGTCTTGTTATGTGCCACAGGTGTATGGCTCGTTATTATCACAGAAAGTAATTAGAGTTGTGTGATATAACGAGCCATGGGCAGATTTCTATCCACTGGAAGTAAACATAAAAGTTTTCTATAGAATGACAGCAAGCAGAGATCTACAAAACAGTGAGGAATTGATACAGAGAGTATATTGGAAAATTATATAACTTTTCTTTACACAAACCATATCCATTATTTGCTGAAGTGCATAGCCCCTTTAACCCCTTCCCGACATTTGACGTAATAAATGGCGGGAGGTGCGTTCCCGCAAAATGCAGTATTATTACGTCAAGCTTCTGGCGCCGGCTCCTGAACGGAGCCGGCGCCAGAAGCTGCGGGTGTCGGCTATATATTATAGCCGACACCTGCCTCTAACACCCGCGATCGGAGATCGCAAGTTAAAATGCAAGTTAAAGTGAATCGGACCCCCCTGCGGCGCTTACCGGGGGGGTCCGCTGCTCCGATCGCAGCCCCGGGACTGCCGGTGCCCGGGGCTGCGAGATCTTCATCCGGAAGCCGGGTCCCTGCCTCCTGGCAGGACCCGGCTGTAAGACACTGGGCATGCGCAGCATGCTCAGTGTCCTACATTACACAGTGCAATACATCTGTATTGCACTGTGTAACCTGTAAAATAGCTTGAACAAGTGATCAGAAGATCACTTGTTCAAGCTTAGATGTCATTACCTGTAAAAAAAAAGTTAAAACAATAAATAAAGGTTTTTAAAAATAAAAATAAATAATAAAAGAAAGTGAAAGTCCCCCCAAACACCACATTTCCCTGTACACAATTAATAAAGTATAAAAAAACACTAAATCACAAAAAACCCCCACTTATTTGGTATCGCCGTGTCCGTAACAATCGGTACAATAAATCCTAATCATAATTGGACCCTCTAGGTGAACGTGGTAAAAAAAAACCCCAAAAAACTTGACAAAAATTAAAACTTTTTATCAAATTGCTTTACAAAAAATGTTCTAAAAAGTGATCCGAAAAAGTTATAAGCGCCAAAATGATATCACTGAAAAGAACAACTTGTCACGCAAAAAATAAGCTCACAACCAGCTCCGTCAACCAAAAAATACTATAGTTATGCCGCTATAAAAATGGCAATACTAAAACAAATGTAATTTTTTCTATTCTAGTTTTCCTTCAATAAAATTGGACAAATATAAATAAAACTATATAAATGAGGTATCACCGTAACCGTAGTGATCCGTAGAATAAAGATAATATATTATTGTTATGCTACAGTGAACACCCCCCCCCCCAAAAAATGCTAAAAATCCAAAACAAGAATTGATGATTTTATTTTCCTCCACACGAAAAAAGTTAATAAAATTGCTTCGATAAGCTAAACACCCTCTAAAATAAAGGGTTTTTTTTACAGTGCATCTCGTCTCGCAAAAAATAATCCCTTATTTGACTAAATTGCTTAAAAAATAAATAAAGATTGTATAGCCCATTCCCAACAAGCGTTGTTATAGAACGGTGCGGCGGGTAGTGACTTGCCAACACTGTTCAGACACAGTGATCGGGGCAAGATGGCGGCTGTTCCTGACAGCCATCCATCCTGCCTCATGGACCAGAAGGGTTCCGTCCCCCCCACACCCCCAGTTCATGATCGCTGCTATTGTCTCATCAATTCAGACCAGCCAATAGAAGCGAATTTACTTATGACGTCAGTAATACTGGTCACTATGTCTGTAGACACGGTGATCGGGGCAGGTTGGCGGCTGTTCCTGACAGCCACCAATTGTGCCTTGTGGTTCAGAGGGGTTTTGTTGCCCCCCTCTGTCCATGTTTGCCGCTATTGGCTGGTCGATTTGGTCCAGCCAAAAGCAGCAATATTCGTCACAATGGGCATCGCTAGGGTGAATAAGAGCAACACTTGGCGATGATTTCCCTACGGAAAACGAAGATATGGTACAAAAGTGCTGGCCGTGTACATTGTACAGATTATGCTGTACAACTCTTACGAGCTGTTCCAATGTGCAGGTCCTGCCGTATCATTTCTCCGTTTTCAAGAGGAAGGTAATAGGAAACTAATATTGGGACAAGAAGGACGGGGCCCCAGTACCTCTGGTTTAGATGTTCCAGGACAGCATTTTCCCGGTGAATTCTGCTGCTTCTAAAGGTAGGACTCAATAAAGAGTCTGTTCCAAAAGAGGAGTTAGGATGGACACTACATACTACTAATAGACCTGCGACACCTCCAGAGTGACAAAAGTTTAGTTGGTCCCCTGGTATATTCTACCTCCTTATACGCAACACATTCACAATTCACGCCCAAGCTGTTGTGAATTCATTTAGGTAAAATGAATAATTGTAACAACTGTTAGGTTACGTTGCTCCCTATACCCCTCCATTATTTCATAAGGGGCGCCACATAACGGGCACTGAACGTTCCAGAAATAATTGCAATTTCCATCTTGGACTCCATTGCACATCATATTTGGAAACCACCTATATGTTTAAAATGCTCATTTCACGACGTGTATTACCCTACACCACATATTACACCTTGCTATATTCCCCAAGGGGTGTACATTCAACAATTAGGGTCACTTTTCGGGTTTTCCTCTGTTTTGGTACCACTAAGGCTCTCCAAATGTATCCTGACACATGTGAAGGATTTCTGTCAAATTTGGCCACTAAAAGACAAACATCCCTCTTTTCCTCTACTGTGCGCCCATAAAGCATTTTATATGCACATGTGGGGTACTTCTACACTTGGGAGAAATAGTTTTACACCTTTTTTGGGGTTATTTAATATATGATCCCTTGTAGCTTATAAAAATTAGGGGTAAAGTGACATTTATAGGAAAATTTTCACCTTTTTAATGTTTAGGGCCTAATTGGATCATTAACCTGTAGGGGCAAATACATATATTACACATTGCAAAATTCTCTAAGGGGTGTGCGTTCAAAAATTAGGGTCACTTTTCGGATTCTAATCTGTTTTATACCACTAGGGTTCTCCAAATGCATGTCAAACATTTCTGTCAAATTTGGCTTCTAAAAGGCAAACATCCCCCTTCCCTTTTACTGTGCGCCCATACAACATTTTATATACACATGTGGGGTACTTCTACACTCGAGAGAAATAGGTTTACACATTTTGGGGGGTTATTACATATTTTTATCCCTTGTGGCTATAAAAAATTAGGGCTACAATGACCTTTATAAGAAAATTTTCACCTTTTTCCTATTTAAGTCCTAATGAAATCAAACAACTTTACGGACAAATACACATATTACACCTTGCTAAATTCTCCAAAGGGTGCACTTTCCAAAATGGTGACACTTGTTGGGGTTCCCCTCTGTTTTGGTACCACTAGGGCTCTCCAAATGCATCCTGACACATGTAAAGGATGATTGTCAAATCTGGCCTCTAAAAGGCCAACGCCCCTCTTTCCCTTCTGAGCCCTACTGTGTACCCATACAACACTTAATATGAAAAAGTGGTGCAGTTCTGTGCTTAGGAGAAATAGTTTTACACATTTATGGGGGTTGTTTAATCTTTTATCCCTTGTGGCTTACAAAAAATTGGGGTAAAAGTGACTTTTTTGAGAAAATATTCACCTTTTTTCCCTTTTGGGGCCTAAATGAATCAAACACCTGTTGGGGCAACTACACAAATTACACCTTGCTAAACTCTCCAAGGGGTGTACTTTCCAAAATGGTGTCTCTTGTTGGGGCTTTCCTCTGTTTTGGTACCATTATGGCTCTCCAAATGCATCCTGACACATGAAAACTTTTTCAGCCATATTTGCCCTGCAAAAACGAAACAACGCTCTTTCCCTTCCAGGTGCCCCACTGTGTCCGTACAGCGGGGTACAGTGACAAAATGGGTATTTGCATACTCAGGAGGAATTGCCCTCAACATTGTAAAATGCATTTTCCTTTTTAACCCATTGTGAAGGTGCAAATTTTAGTGTTCAATGAATCTATAGTAAAATAAAATTACATTTCTGTAATTTCACTTTCATTTATCTTTCACCCTCATGAAACGCTCATAGGGTTAACAAAATTCCCAAAGGTTGTTTTGAATATTTTGAGGGGTGTAGTTTCTGAAATGGTGTCATTTGTGGGGGTTTTCTGTCATGTAGGCCTTATAAAGTCACTTCTAACTAAATTGACCCTCCAAAAGTAGGTTTTGATGATTTTCGTGAAAATTGCACCTAAAGTTATAAGCCTCCTAGCATCCTAAAAAAAGGAAAAGATGTTTGCAAAATGATGCCAAGTTAAAGCAGACATATGGAAAATGTTAGTTATCAAATTATTTTAGTGATATGACCAACTTTCCAAAAAGTAGAAAATTTTGAATTTGGAAAACATTGTTTTTTTCAAAAATTTTGCCAAATTTACATTTATTTCATAAATAAATACTAAATATATTGATTAAATTTCTCAACCAACAGGAAGTACAATGTGTCACGAAAAAACAGTCTCAAAATCAACTGGATATGTTAAAGCGTTCCAAAGTTATAACCACTTAAATAGACACGTCAGATTTTAAAAAATGGTCCGTGTCAGGAAGGTGAAAAGTGGCTTCAGCGTTAAGGGGTTAATATCTTGCTTCTTATGTCACATCTCTTAGGCAGTCTCCCTCTGTGATTGGTGGATCCGCCTCGCTTTCTCACCTGCCTGCTTAATGTCTGGCAGCTGGAGATGATGGGGGGTGGTTGTTTCAATTAGGGGGTAGGACTAGATTTGAAACCTTTAAATATTGATATTAAAAAGCAGAGTGATGCTGCTTGAGTTATGGCATCACTGTGTCAGGTCTGCCTATGGACAATTGTCTTGTGTTTGCAGCGCCACGTCCGGCCATTTAAGGAGAACTATCTATTTTCCTTATGAAGGGTCTACAACATATGGTGAATCCTGACCTGGACACTTGTATGTTATCTTCTCATGTACCTTCCATTTTGGATCACTGCCCCCATTTATCCGCTAGATAAGTTAGATCTTACCATTTATTATTTCTCTAATTAATTTGGTTTGACCTATCCTGGTTAAATGGTTAAATCACTGTCCTCTTGATGCACAGGTAATTTATTTGGTTGTAAACTTGAAAATAAGTTCACCATGTTGTATAATTGGGCTCAACAGATTGGTGAATTGTAGTACCTTTTTCACACACTTATACTTGGTAATGGATGTTATAAAAATGTTTTTGGAACATAACATTTTTAAAATTTTGCAAATCAATAAATAAATCGATAAAAACATTATAGCATGTAACAAGAATAATTGTATAATGGTAAATACCACTTTTGCCCATGAAATAAAGTTCTCAAATTTTATTCCGCTCATAATGTTTACACAATAAAGGTAATTTTTAACACCTTGCCGACCGAGGAGGAACTATATCGTCCTCGCTGCGCAAGGGGTGTATGGAGAGAGCTCAAGTAGTAATGCAGTATATAGTATTAGCAATCGGACCCTGCAGGGTTAAATTACCCTGGAGGATCTCAAATACTGGTAAAAAAATTTTTTTAAAAAGTGAAAGTTTAAAATCAACCCCCTTTCCCTAGAACCGATATAAATATAAATAAACAGTAAAAATCATAAACACTTTAGGTATCATCGCGTCCCAAAATGTCCGATCTATCAAAATATATTAGCAAAATTTTTCGGGGTTTAACCCCGTAACGGAAATTGGCGCCCAAAGTCGAAAATGCCACTTTTTTGCCATTTTGAAAAACATATAAAATTCTATAAAAAGTGATCAAAAGCCCATACAGTCCTCAAAATGATAGCATTAAAAACATCATCAAAAGTTGCAAAAATGACACCACCCACAGCTCCGTGCACTGAAGTATGAAAAAGTTATTAGTGCCAGAACATGGCAAAATGAAGAATTTTTTTTTTTTTTACAGAAGGTTTTAATTTTTTTAAATGTATGAAAACATTATAAAACCTGTTCAAATTAGGTATCCTCATGATCGTACCGAACCACAGAATAAAATAGACATGTAATTTGGGGCGCTCAGTGAAAGCTGTAAAATCCGGCGCAAATGCGGTTTTTCATCATTTTCACTGCATTCTGAATTTTTTTCCCCGCTTCCCAGTACACGGCATGGAATAATAAATACCATCATTATGAAGTGCAATTTGTTACGCAGAAAACAAGCCCAAACAGAGCTCTTTACATGGAGAAATAAAAAAGTTACAGATTTTTGAAGGTGGGGAGTGAAAAATTAAAATGCAAAAATGAAAAAGGGCCACGTCCCTAAGGGGTTAATCCCTTACTTTGCAATTTTAGACAGTTTTGTTGCTGTTTTTGCACCAATCACTCAGTGATGGTCAGTGTAAAATTCAGCAGTGTGAGCACTAGCCAAGCAGACACTTAATGATTCCTCTATGAGATGCTGTGTGCTGGCAATGTACTAAGGTTATCAGGGTACAGGGTTCATCTACACTTTCATTTAGCTTCTGAACAGTCTGCTAGTATCTGATACATTGAAAAGGGCAATGAGACAGATCAGAATCATGAGATGGATATAAGACACAATAACACACTCAGCTTTGCTGCCTCAACTAATCAATAAACACACATTCAGCAATGCTATGTCACCCCTTCCCCTTGGATCCAGACATTATCTTGCATTTAGTGCTGCTGCTACTCTAAACCTGTAAATGCTGCTGCTGGAACCAGGAAGTGCCCCAGTCTGTACTGCCAACCATAGTCAGGAGTTTACAGTTGGATCCAGAAGCAACCAATTGTAAACACCAGGACTGATAGAGAGAGGCTGGAAGAGAATGTGTTTCTTTGGTTTCCTAAATACATTTAAGAATCGTGTCTTCATGGGAGTACCAATTAAAAGCTAAGTTTTAGTAAATATTGGGAGCACTTACAATAGTCTGATACTTCGTTATAGGTACGTTTGTGTACTAGTACTATAATTAACAGAATGGACTTTACAAAACAACAATTTAGATATTGGACACAATTGGTTTTTGTATGTAGATTGCACGATTTTAGTTTAATACTTAATAAATGATGAAATAAATGATGAAAGGAAATGTTTAAATGATGAAAGGAAATGCGGAGATTGTATACATTTGATATGAATAGACAGTGAAAAAGGATAAACTGCATTCTACTTACATTCGCAATGAAACTCTAGTGATGGAAGCAGGAGACCCACCTGCCCACATCACCCAGCCGATCGGAGAGGTACCACCCGGTCAATCGCAATGCGTTTTTTACAGAAATGTTATATTTTAGTGTATTCCTGCTCTTCAGTAGCACCGTTTCACTTTGGAGTCATTGAAGAGAGGAGCACACTGCTATTGTGTCATTGACATTGGTCATACGATGCCACTCACATGATCCTACCTGATCCCCCGATCCTCTCCTGAGTTCTGTGTAATCCCTGTGTGATCACCTTGCTAATTAGACTTCTGTTACTTCCATCATCAAATGCAGTTTTCAGTGTGCTGGGCTAGCGTTATTCTACTGAGTGCGCCGTGTGAGTAGAGCTCATATTGATTACAGGTTAGGTGCATTTGTAGCGCCTTTTTGCGCTATGTACATAGGTTTTTTTGTGCCATATACAGTAGGGAAAAAGTACACCTTATCTATAAGAGACTAAATGTGAAAATAAATCCAGAAAATCACATACTGAAAAATAAGTATTTGGTCACCTACAAAGATTTCTGGCTCTCACAGCCAATGTATTGGAAAGCTGGAAAAAAATTCCAAGTATGGTGAAATTGACAAAAAATGCTAATTTGCTGAATTTTCTTGTGGGCTAAGTTTTTATGGCTTTTATTCTGTGCTCCTTATGACACTTCCTCTTTATTCTTTGGGTCAATACCATCACAGGGATACCAAATTGATATAGGTTTTATTAGGTTTTAGAAGAATAAGAAAAAATATAAATCTTTTGTACAAAAAATATTTGCCATTTTGACAAATTCTGAGGCCAATAACTTTTTTTGTACTTTGGTGTACGGACCTATGCAAGGTGGCATTTTGCGCAGTATGTGCAGGCTTTTTAACCCCTTAACGCTCTGCGCCGTAGCTCTACGGCGTAGAGGTATGAGGAGTGTATAAAGAGGGCTCACGGGCTGATACCTCTGCATACAAGGGTGGGGAGTTTTTGAGGGCTATTAACCCTTTCATTGCCGCCAGGCAAAGTCGCCGGCGGCGGGCGCCGCCATCTTTATTGCAACCGCCTCGCCCCTGAACGTCATCGGGGGGCGGCGATCGGTTGCCATGGTAGCCTCGGGTCTCCGTTTGACCCGAGGCTATCTGGCTTCTGCAGATTCGTTACAATGAGCCAGTGGCTCATTGTAATGAATGTGCTGGAAAAATGCCATATATTGCAATAAAGAAGTATTGCAGTATATGGTAGGAGCGATCTGACCATCTAGGGTTAATGTACCCTAGATGGTCTAAGAAATAGTGGGAAAAAAAAGGAAAAAAAAGAAAAAAAATTAATAAAATATTAAAAATTCAAATCACCCCCCTTTCCCTAGAACTGATATAAAACATAATAAACAGTAAAAATCACATACATATTAGGTATCGCCGTGTCCCAAAATGCCCGATCTATCAAAATATAAAAACGGTTACGGCCGGTGGTGACCTCCGAGGCGGGAAATGGCGCCCAAATGTCCGAAATGCGACTTTTACACCTTTTTACATCACATAAAAAATGAAATAAAAAATTATCAAAATGTCACACAGACCTCAGAATGGTAGCAATGAAAACATCGGCTCATTTCGCAAAAAATTACCCCTCACACAGCTCTGTGCGCCAAAGTATGAAAAAGTTATTAGCGTCAGAAGATGGCAAAATTTTTTTTTTCTTTTTTGTACACGTTCGTTTAATTTTTGAAAATGTATTAAAACACAATAAAACCTATATAAATTTGGTATCACCGCGATCGCACCGAACCAAAGAATAAAGCTGAAGTGTTATTTGGAGCGCACAAAGTTGAAAAAACTGAGCCCACAAGAACGTGACGGTCGTGCGGTTTTTAAATTTTTCCACATTTGGAATTTTTTTTCAGCTTCGCAGTACACGGCATGTTAAAATAAATAACATTACGGGAAAGTAAAATTTGTTACGCACAAAATAAGCCCTCACACAGGTCTGTACACGTAAAATGAAAAAGTTATGGATTTTTGAAGTTGGAGAGCGAGAAATGAGCGGAAAAACCCTGCATCCTTAAGGGGTTAATGTATATCAATTTGGGAACTGTATGACTGTTCGATAACTTTTAATTTAAAGATGGAAAAGTGGCGATTACGACATTTGGATGCTATTTTCCATTACGGTGTTCATGGCCGGCAATAATCTTTTTTATATTTTGCTAGAACAGGCATTTTGGGATGTGGTGATATGTAATATGTTAATGCTTTTTACCATGTGGCGAAGTCACTATTGAATTGGAGAGAAAATGAGTGTTTATGTGTATTACAGCAACTAGAATGTGAATTGGGTCAAACTGGAAGCTGTTTTCCATGTGTTGGTCTCTTGGAAGACCTGGTACAGGACCCTAATTGCTGGAGTGGAGACAGAAGTGTGATCACTGCTCCAGACCAAAGCTTCCAGATTATAATGGGTCTAACAATGCACCAGGTGTGCAATCCCTTAAAGAAGGGTGTGGAGCAGTCAGAAGTCGCTCTCTACCTGGAGACACAGAAGCTGGACTGTGTGAGAGCCACACGTGAGTGACACGGGGTTACTGAACGTATGTTTCATGCTGGCAGGGAGAAGCCCTCCAGTGGCTAGTGAGGGCCGCCAAGTGTTTAGTTAGAGCCGGACAGGCAAGGATTTTATTTGATGTTTTGTTTGTTACTGCTGTTTTTGCTGGAATAAATGCACAGTTTCAACTTTAATCCTGCTGTCCAAGAGAGCTTGGACATTGCCGACCCCCACATTTGAGCTGAACCCCTACAACCATTTATTTATTTTTAGATGTGTTCTAGGGAAAGAGGGGCGATTTAAACTTTTACTCTTTAAGACATTTTTAGATATTTATTTTATTTTTTAAACTTTATATCACTATTATTTCAGAGCCTCAAGGGTACTTTAACCTTGCTGTGTCCATACTATGTACTGCAATACTACTGTATTGCTACTGCTATTGGAGATTATTTTACATGGCAAGCCTACAAATCTCTATAAGATCATAGGCTGCCGTGACAACTGATCACCACCGTCCAATGACATTGGAGATGACTGCTATTGGAGATCATTTTACATGGCAAGCCTACAAATCTCTATAAGACCGTAGGCTGCCGTGACAACTGATCGCCACCGTCCGATGACATTGTGGGGGGGGGGGCAGCGATCAACCATCCAAGATGGCAGCACTCATTAGCAGCGATTTTAGGTGCCACGGTCGGGTTTGACATCGGCACTTAACATGTTAACTTCCGCGATCTGTGCCAGCACTGACCATGGCAGTAACAGGCAGTTGTCAGCAGTATCCTACAGGTGACACCTGTTGTGTATGGAAATAACTCAGCCTGTGAGCTCTCTGTACACCGCCCACTATCCTCCACTCATTACCTGCAGTAATGACACCTGTCCACGACCTCAAATAGTCAAACTCCTCGTGAATAACCTGCAGAAAGCTGGGACCAAAGTAACAAAGACTGCTATTAGTAATACACTATACCAGGGACCTGTGTCAACTTGCTTATGCCAGTAAATATCCAGATCCATCTGAAGTTTGCTAGAGAGCATTTGGATGTTCCAGAAGAGTATTGGTAGAAGGTCATATGGTCAGATGAAACCAAAGTAGAACTGTTTGGTAGAAACACAACCCATCGTGTTTAGAGTAGAGTGAATGCATCCAAAGAACACCATAACTACTGTGAAGCATGGGGCTGGCAACATCATGCTTTGGATCACTTTCCATAGTGATTTCTGCTCCAATCCCAGGGTGTCCGTTTTGGGGGATCTGTATACCCCAAGTAGCAGTTCCTTTTTGTTGCTTAAGTGAATAGGAAAAAATCAATGTTGCTAAAGTTTAGATCAAGATTTATGTGTCAAATCCACGTAGTTTATAGAGTGATTTTCGCTCCAATTACAGGGTGTCCATTGTGGGGGATCTGTATAACGCAAATTCCAATACTTTTTGTTGCTAGAGTTGAGAGCAACAAATAAGTGTCAAAACCACTATGTCAGACAGAAAGGTAGAGGTCGCAGCACAGTAGGGGGATGTCGCAGCAGGGGGTGACTCTGTGAGGCCAGAACTACTGTTGTCATCTAGCGGCGGTGTGTCACCCAATTCTTCAAATATAACATCTGACAACACCAGCCAAGAGTCCGTGGGTTCGTCAGCTACAACAATTAATTGCCATGGCTCAGGAGCAGGTCAGCGGCCCTCACCTGTCCTCAACTAGCCTCTGTCCTGTTCATTTCCCTCACTTAAAGAGCTACTAGGTGGTTTGGGCTCGGTGCCACTATTCAGCGAGGACAAAGTGTTTGAGGACAGTCAGCAGCTGCTTGGCAATGAAGAGATGGGGGAAACAACCTCTGCTTCGTGCAGTAAGCAGGCTGTGCATACTGACAGCGTTGAGGAGAGTAGCAGTGACACAGAAACGCAAATTGACGATGATATTGCCGATCGCACTTGGGAGCCGGGTGTAACAAGGGATTCATCATCGGCAGGCGAAGAGAGTGTCAGCTTGCGCGTTACGCAGTGGAGCAGGCAGCAAGTCGCTACTGTGGCCGTGAGTCAGCAGGGGTGGCAGCAAATCCCGCTTCGGAGGTCCAAGTAAGCAGTGGTACAGAGGCTCAGCAAGGCAGCGGCATCAGTAGTCACCCAGCACAGAGTGTTGGCAGTAAAATAACCACCTCAGTGGCAGTTTTTGTTAAAACACCAGAGGAGCCGAGTGTATATGTAGAATCTATGGACAGAAAGTGAAGCGTGGCCAGGGACCTAACGTTGGCACCACGGCCCTGTAGCAACACATGCAGCGTCACCATCCAATGGCCTGGGAGAAACGAGGAACAGATGTGGAGGTCCATCCTGCTGCAGCAACAGCAGCAGCAGAACCTAGTGGCACACATGCAATTTCAGCCAGTCAAGGCTCCAGCACCTCTGCCAAATGGAGCTGATTTTCTTTGACATCATCTCCTGGTCCAGATGCTCCTGCTCCTCGCTACGCATGGCGCTAGCAGTCGTTGAAAGAGGCGATTACAAAGAGACAACTGTATGTGTCCGCACATCCTAAGGTCCAGAAGCTGACCGTGCTCTTGTCCAATTTGTTGGTACTGCAGTCCCTCCCTTTCCAAGTCTTGGACTCTGCACCCTTCAGAGAACTAATGGCTTGTGCTGAACAGAGGTGGAGAGTTCCAAGCCACAATTTCTTTTCCAAAAAGGCACTGCCAGCTTTTCACCAATATGTACAGAAGGTAGGCCAGTCCTTGAGCTTATCAGTTTCTTCTAAGGTGCACGGCAGCATTGACGTGTGGAGCTATAACTACATTCAGGGCGAGTACATGTCCTTTACAGCCCACAGGGTGAATGTGCTTCCCGCCGAGCCACACCAACAACTTTCAAAAGAGACGCTGCTTTGTCCTCCACGTTGTCAAACTGCTGCTCCTGCACCAGTATCCGCCTCCTGCTTCTCCACCACCACCTCAGCCTCCACAAGTGCTGCTCGATCATATCACATGTGCAGGGCACAGTGTTGTCACGCAGTTCTACACCTGGTTTACCTGGGTGAACGAAGAAATCAATGTGTGGCTTTCTCAGCGACAACTAAAAATCGGAACCATGGTGACAGACAATGGAAGCAACTGGTGTCTGCGCTGCACCGAGGAGGGATGTCCCATGCGCCCTGCATAGCGCACTTGTTCAATCTGGTAGTCAACAGATTCCTCAAGTCTTCCACCCATCTGCAAGTCATTCTAAAAATGGCCAGGAAACTGTGCACGCACTTCAGCCATTCTTACAAAGCCAAGCACATCTCATGGAGACTACATCTCATGGCCACATGAGTCTGGTGGGGGCTGAACTGGGAAGGAGGACATTGGAGCACAAGCAGAGTCTGGTGAAATCAGTGTTTTTTCCACTAAGGTGACAAGAGAGGAGGAGGAGGTAGAAGACAAGGCAGTTGACCCAGAAGCACCGTGACAGTATACAGTGGACATGGAGGCCAGGAGTCCCTAAGAGTCACATGCGCAGATGGCCCGCAGCATGCTGCTTTGCCTAACTGGTGACAGCCGAATAGTCAACATCAAGCACAGGGATGGCTTTTGGCTCTCCACCCTCTTGGACCCTCGCTACCGGTCAAAAATGGGTGACTTTTTTCCAGCTGCTAAGAGGGAGGAACAACTGGCATGCTATAGAGAAATACTGTGCACATAGTTGGCCAATGCCTATGTGCGCCATTGTCCATCCTCCATTAGGTATGACCAGGGGATTCCTAGCAGTCATCGCTCACACACTACTGCCACGGCTGCTGTGCGGAGCTGGTGGGGTAGGAGCAGTAGCAGCTCCATCAGCAGCAGCTTAAGTCTGGATTCTTTAATGAGCAACTTCCTTCACCTGCCTAGTGAGGAGGGTAGCCGCCACCAGCAGCAGCAGGACATGGAGCAGTATTTTTGTGCCACTCTGTTTCTGCCACATTCATAATTTGTCATTGTGCCACTATGCGGCCTACTCATGCTGCTGCCAACTGAACGCTGTCTCCCTGGAACACCCTGTGATTTTCATAATGTTGATTTCATCCTCCATCGCTCTATGACGTTGCCACTATGTTTAGTTTCCCCCTTCATTTCATCTGTCAGAAGGAAAAGCCTCAGGATTGATAGCCAAAAGCAGGAGTGGATACAGAACACAGGGGACATGCAAATATTCCATTTACTGGTCATCTCTGTTTTGGATCCACTCCGGGAATATTGACCGATTTAAAGCGGACACTGACGGATGAAATGAAGGGCAAAATGATCAGTGACGTCAATGCAGAATTACTGCCGACACCCTCTGCACTAAGTTGGGGGGTTTCTACATGTATTTCATAATCTATGAAATCATCTGATGTCAATGTAAAAAGAGTGCACTCTTTGATGTTATAGTGGGATCTTGGCCCTCAGCTCAGTCCTTTTGAGCTGGCACAGACATTACCTTGTCAGGCTGCATTCCCGCTTCACTTATTTGGTGAAGTTGGCCTCTGTAAGTGCCCATGGAATTGAAGAGTGAAGTGATTCTAAGAGCGACAGCTGTCATGCGCGTGTCATACTAAAACACAGCATTGTTTGAAGACCAAACCCCGCTCCCTAAGCATGGCACAATATTCTACAACACAATACAGGCTCTCTGCAGCCAGGAAATACCTGTTTTTTAACGTGATTCGTCACCAATTCGCCCATCTCTATAATACCAATCACACCACCAGAGCAAGGAAGGAGTAGCTTTGTACGAAGTATTTGAAAGGTCCTGGAGTGGTCTTACTATTCTACAGATCTATTCCCAATTTCAAGAAAACTCATTATTCCGATGTTTATGGTGATTCTTGGGAATGAAGTCCCCCCCTTTATTAGCTAAATGGGCGTGAATACAACGTGTTACATGGGGCAGAGAACTCTGGGAAGAAGAAAGGAACACCCTCGATCACATGTGCAGACATGAAAGCCAATCAGCGACCGGCAGGCTTACGTGATGTCACAGCCCTATAAAAACAGGCAGCCATTTCCAATCTTATCATTTCACACTGCATGTGCTGTCTATACCGTATATCTGCTTGTGCTCAGTAGCTGCTGGAGTGATTTTTTCTTAAATTCCAGGGTGTCAGTTCTTGTGGTTCTGTATACCCCCCATTTCAAGTGCTTTTTTGTTGATAAAGTAGATATCAAGAAATCTATGTCAAATCCACATAGTTTGCTACAGTGATTTTTGCTACAAATCCTGGATGTCCATTTTGGGGGAGCTAGAAATCGGTGTAGAATCCACGTAGTTGATTAACCAATATGTCACACAGAGAGGTGGCAGGTCGAGCAGGCACAGATCGCAGCACAGTAAGGGGACATCGAGGTAGAGGTTACTGTGAAGCCAGGACTGCCGGTGTCATCTAGCGGTAGTGTGTTGATAAACAACCCAAAAGTTCTCGATTGGTTGACTAGGTCATCCACTTACTCCCAAATTACATCTGACAACCCCAGCCAAGAGTCTGTGGGTTTGTCAGATACAACCCTCAGTTGGAATGGCCCAGGAGCAGGTCAGCGGCCTTCACCTGTCCTCAACCAGCCTCTGTTCTGTTCATTTCCCTCAGCCAGAGATCCACTAGCTGGTCTGGGCTCAGCACCACTATACATTGAGGACTAACTCTTCGAGCACAGTCAGCAGCTGCTTGGCAGTGATCCGCTGCTTCGTGCTGTAGGTGCAAAACCAATAAAAAAAACAGGCAGAGACATAATATTTTCAGTGAAAATAAAGTTGCAAAAGGTAACAGAATGGACAAAACCCTGATAGGGATCCCAAATGGACAGTTGGAGGTTAACCCTATTGTAAACCAAATGATTGTTTCAAACTCCTGAAGTCGGTCTCTCCCATTATTATGGGGCGTAAATCAGCCACATTGTGTAATTTACAAACAACTAGTGGAATGCGATGCCCTCTTATCATGGTTATGTGAGGAGAACACTTGGAGGGCCAACTGTAGTTGTTTACTGGGTTGCTGATACTGCCATAGGCCAATATGACACAGAGTCTACCAGAAGTACAAGGATGCAATCCAAAGGATAACACTTTGAGAATGGTGAACTGGGTCTGAACACCATTTACCGGAGTGACATAATTTTTCAGAAATGATATTTAATTAATTTCATGGGTTTTCTTAAAAGTTTCTGTTTAGAGATGGCCGTGAGCACAATGTGTTACATGGGGCAGAGAACTCTGTGAAGAGGAAAGGAACAATGGGGGTCATTTACTAAGGGCCCGACGTGTTACCCGAATATTTCCGATTTGCGACGATTTCCCCTGAATGGCCCCGGGATTTTGGCGCACGCGATCGGATTGTGGCGCATCGGCACTGGCATGCACGTGACGGAAATCGGGGGGCGTGGCCGAACGAAAACCCGACGGATTCGGAAAAACCGCCGCATTTAAAAAAAAAATCTTTTGCGGAGCTTGCACTTACCTTCACTCAGCCCGGCCCGGTGAACTCCAGTGCGTTCCGATGCTTTTCAGCGCAGCAACACCACCTGGTGGACAGCGGAGGAACTACTCCTTGTCAAATCAACATAGTTGATGGAGTGAATTTTGCTCAAAGTCCAGGGTGTTAGATTTTGGGGTTCTGTATTCCCCAAGTCTGGAGTCCTTAATGTGCAGCTTCCTTCACCCGTTGAGGGAGGAGTGTAGCTGCCACCAGCAGCAGCAGGACATGGAGCAGACCCTGCACCGGCAGGTGGTGGCCTACTTGGACAGCACTGTACCACCCCAGGTAGAGGATCCCCTAGACTACTGGGCAGCCAAACTAGATGTGTGGCCACAACTTGCGGAGTTTGCAGTAAAGCAGCTGTCCTGCCGTCCAGTAGTGTGGCATCAGAGCAGGTGTTCAGTGCGGCGGGGGCCATCGTTATCCCAAGGAGAAAACGATTGTCCACCCGTAATGTGGAGAGACTGATCTTTGTCATGATGAATCAGGCGTGGATCGGCCAGGATTTTAACACATTAATGCCTAATACATCAAATTAGATCATACTAAAACACAACATTATTTGAAGACCAAACCATGCTCCCTATGCATATTTGAGCATGGCACAACGTTCTACAACACCCTACGGGCTCTCTGCAGCCAAGAAATACCTGTTTTTAATGTGATTCTTCATGATTCGATTCAAATCAAATTTTTCGAAAAATTCGCCGGACCTGGTCTAATAAAATTTTGACAAATTTGCCCATCTTTAATCACTGCGCTAGAGGAGATCTGATTGGTGGAATGGGCTCACATACCAGCAACAGTGTATGCTAACTTTGTGAAGACTTACCGAAAATGTTTGACCTCATTACCAACCAAGGATATATAACAAAGTATTGAGATGAACTTGTTATTGACCAAATACTTATTTTCCACCAAATTTTAAAAAATTATACAATGTGATTTTCTGGATTTGTTTTCACATTTTGTCTCTCATAGTTGAGGTCTACCTATGATGTCAATAACAAGCTTCTCTCACTTGCACAATTAGTTGCTGACTACATATTGCCCAACTATAGTTAGGTACACCAGGTATAAATTTTCCAGTGTGCCCTCTATTTGGTTTCTCATATAGATAGGCACACTTGATATAATTTTTTTCCTATGCACCATCAATTATGTGTGCCATATACTTGCATATTGCATATAGTGTCATATATTTAGGTCCAGTATAATGTCCCAAAAACCCTACACTGTGTTAAAAGCGTGACACGCTGAGTTAGCTAGCAGGGATGAAGGCCCGTTTTTCCTTTTATCCCCCTCATCTTCCGGTGACCTGGAAGAAAGCCTGTGAAGGCGTCCTAGGACTTCTGTGGAAGAAGTGCCTGGGGCTTCTGCAGAAGTCTGGGACTTTTGCTCACCCCACATGGGTAACTCTATATAATTATGCCCCTCAGGTACCAGACATTATGGGTCAGACTGGAATACAGTTTGATATGGCAGGGCTAAGAGGAGTGGTCTTTTTTCATAGTTTTGTTTGACAATGAGTTAATAAATTTGATGATATTCCAGATAAATTTATATGCTCCTGTACATATTACCTACAACTCCACTTTTTATGCACAACCTAACAAGTGGACCTCACTGTCACTGCAGCAGAAATAGAGAAACATTGGGGCATAATACTACATATAGTTTGGGTTTGGGTTATGGTTAACTCGCTACTGGACAAGGACTACCACCTCTACCTGGACAATTATGCCAGTGTTACACTATTCAGTTGCCTTCCAGAAATACTGCGGCACATGGCACTGTAAGAAGAAATCAAAGAGGCCTCCTAAAGTTGCTGCTTGAGAAAAACTTAGAAGACACGAGAGCTGGGCATTGTGTATCAACTTTGTTGTATGTGTTAAGGACAAGAGAGAAGTCCTTGTATTAACAACAATACATGGGCACACCAGCACCCATGTCCCAGTGCAAGGTACCAGTACAGAAACCCCTAAACCTGACTGCATATTGGACTATAATAGGTTTATGGGACAGGTTGACTTGTTAGACCAGGTTCTTCAGGCTTACGACATGCAGAAATCAAGGATGTGGTACAAGAAGCTGGCTGTGCATATCATGCAAAGGACTCAAAAAAGGTGTTAGGTGTGATAAAGGCATTAGGAGGAACACCATTTATTAATGGCCTATACACATGCCCTATGTATGAAGGAATGTTTTAGAATTTATCACACCTCTCCGGTGAAACATGTTGGGGTACTGTTAAAGTGTTTTTAGCTAGCAGAAATGATGTTGAAGTAAAGAAGTCTAGTTACTAACCAATATTACACAGTACTTATTTCATTAGGACACAAGCTACTACCCTGTTTCCCCGAAAATAAGACAGTGGGGCACATTTACTAAGGGTCCGCAGCCGCGAATCCGTCGGGTTTTTCCAGAATATTTCCGTTTTGCGCTGTATTTCACGGGATTCTGGCGCACACGATCGAATTTTGACGCAATCGCGCCGACTTTCGCGCGACAGAAATCAGGGGGGGGGGGGTGGCCACCGGACAACCCGTAGGATTCGGAAAAAACGCGGAATTTAAAAAGCCATTTGTGTCGCAAGATCAAGCCCTCACATACACCAGAAAAAAGCAGGTGAACTTCGGCGGACCTCGGCGCAGCAGCGAAACATGGTGAATATCGGCTCACGGACCTTAGTGAATCCCGGCAGAACCCGAATCAGCGCCGGAGAACCCGCCGCTGGATCGCGACTGAACCGGGTAAGTAAATGTGCCCCAGTGTCTTATATTGATTTTTGCTCCTAAAGAGGCGCTAGGTCTTATTTTCAGGGGATGTCTTATTTTTCCAAGAACAAGAATTTACATTTATCGTTGAACAAAAAATCAACTTCTCTAACATCCTTATAACTCTCCAAACTCTAAATTTCATGCTGTATTTCTTGTGACTCCATTTCTATTAGAATCATTGGCCTCATGTTTAGTAAAAGCACTTCCCATAATGACCCTTCTTATCCTGGTAGCTGCTGGGATCACATTTGCAGCACAACAGCCAGTGACTTAATTCCATGAACTCTTCCCCATGTCACAACCTTCTGCAGCATCTAAAAGATTTCCTAATACTAATGTGTGGCGTGGGGTGAGGCTGCTGCAATGACTGCCGCTAGGTCTTATTTTCAGGGGATGTCTTATTTTGAGGGAAACAGGGTATGTAAAGAGTGTGAGCAAGTAATTGTTCTACTTATCGAAGCAGCCAACAGTGTAGCTGCCATCAACAGCTGTGGACCATGTGGCATGTGTTCTATCATTGATATGGGCGCTTATAGTGTGCACACCGATCTTAGCTGTGAGCACATTGAGCCATTTTAAAATTGCAAACACGGTTATATACAGGCAGTGGCGTAACTAGAGTGGCGTAACAGGCCCCGCTACAAAATTACCTATATAACTAATAATACCTCTGCCTTTTAACACGAGACTCCCGAACAACCCAAGGGAGATTTTTTTTTACAATACACCCCTTTTTTCCAAGTAACTGCATATATTTATGCCAAGTTTTTGACAAATGTACCCCTTTGACAAGTGCCCCCACCCTTTTTGCAAATTTTGCCCTTCACCATGATGCCCCCTGTGAGAAGCGGGTATTTTGGCACCCTAAGCAGGTTAAACAAATTGCTCTCAACTCCTCTACGACTAAGAGCGCATTCACCCGAATGTATGTCCGCCGGGTCGTAGCTGGACAGACATGCGTCCAGCGCCATGGAGAGGAGGTGGGTTGACCCCTCCCCTCTCCATAGAGATACACAGCACACGACGTCGTAATACGGGGAAAGATAGGACATGTCCTATCTTTTCCCTGTGTACGGAGTGGTACCGTGCCGCACATGTAAGGCACTGTACTGCCCGGAACCACTCTGTGCGCCCATTGCTGGGCTGTGCAGGACATATATACTTCCCCCAACGGTCATGTGAATGCAGCCTAACGATGGTGATAACATAGTTTATGCAACAGATTTTCATAGCCTCATTACAACACATACATGTATGTCATACACATATACAAATATATGTCACACACATAAATCACACACATATATGCATAACACAGACATACACACAAATATATATATATATATATATATATATATATATATATTATATATATATATACACACACACACACATATATACAGTATGCATAACACACATATTTATATACAGTATGCATAACACACACATATATACAGTATGCATAACACACATATTTATATACAGTATGCATAACACACACATATATACAGTATGCATAACACACATATTTATATACAGTATGCATAACACACACATATATACAGTATGCATAACACACATATTTATATACAGTATGCATAACACACACACACATATACAGTATGCATAACACACACACACACACACATATATATATATATAAATATATACACATGCATAAAAGAGCTATATATACACATATATATGCATAATACAGATATAAACACATATGCATAACACACAACAGTACACACATATATAGAGAATGCATGGCAGAACACATATGCAGATGTGTGTGTGTTTAACAAAGACATATTATTTATCCGTGTTATGCATATATCAGTTTGTATATATCTGTGTTATGCATATGTGTGTACATGTCACATATACACAGCACAGATATATACAGGTATATATATACATGTAAACAACTTAAAGACACTGTCCACTTACAGTTTTCGATGTGAAAGGCACAAAGCAGCCTCTGGATCTTCCGGCTCACGGCATACCCCTCCCTCTCTCTCTCAGTCCCGGCTCCACTTCAGGTCTCCTAGTAGGAGGGGGAGGAGTACAAGCTTCCCCACACTGCTTCCTGCCCCCAGCCCTGCACTGGGAACTTCTTATAGAGCAGCGGCTCCTCTGACAGGAGCACAGACCTTATCCTGCACCCGGCCATGTCCTGCATCAGGGGGGCCCGCGGTGCTCGCTGTTTAACCGGTTCAGGACATATCTACTTTATTCTCTGGGTCAATAAAATTACGCAGATACCAAATTTGTATAGGTTTTATAATGTTTTCATACATTTACAAAAATTAAAATGTATGCTGGCACCTGCGCTTAGTGCTGGCGGGTGTTACCGTTAAGCCTTTGTTGCAATATGCATCAAAGACTTACCGGCTATGGAGAGGGCTCAGCCCGTGAGCCCTCTCCATGCACCGGGACCCGACCGCCGCCGTGAATACACGGCGGGCGGTTGTGAACCTGTTAAAAAAACTGCATCTAACCTGTGCATTGCGACCTGTCTGCTCAGTATCTGAGCACACAGGGCAGATGCTGTTCTCCTAAACTGAGGACCTACGGGCAGCCATTAATAGTTGTTGGATACTACACTCTATTGTTGCTATAGATTCTTGGCTAAGCAGCCATATGTTTTTAGCACACATCTGAAGCTATTACATCTAAATAGTGTGGCAGCCATCACCAGCTGTTAGACTACAGAGCATTTGCTTAACCACTGCTACGGGCGCAGTCAGCGTGCTAACCGCTGTCAGTTGTGAGCCCACTGAGTGTCTTAATGATTGTTGATACAGACAAAAAATTATATTTGTGTAGTGACTAGGTGTGACACGAAACTCTATTGATACGTAAATGCTAGGCTAAGCAGCTAGATGACTGTAGCACACACCTGATGCTACTAAATTCAATCGATACTATCACTACTGTCCTCTTAGAGTGGCTTTGTATTTGTACCTATGTAGAAATAGTGATATGAAAATTAATGATCACATTTTGTAGGGTAAACAATGTTTTTATCATATATCCCAACAAAATTACACCAGATTATGGTTCTTGATACTTTCTACATTGTATCACACTCAACATCATCTGTACTTTAATCTCACCTATGATATCTCATTGATCTTATAGTATTAATAAAAGTTTTTAGTATAGCTGAAATATGGGCATTTTCTGAACTGTTTGTAACAGTTTTTGCTACTAAATATTTATATGCCCTAGTGAGATAAAGGGTCCACTCGTTTTTGTGTGATAAATGGCTATAAGTCTCCATATGCCTACACAGCGGTTTTAATTGGCAGTCTCTGTATGGAGAACTCTTACTTTTCAGACCTGCTTATACACATGAACACTCAGCTGGAAGTTGCTAATCTTGAGACCTTATCTCTAGAGATGAGCGAGCACTAAAATGGTCGGGTGCACGTTATTCGAGACAAACTTTTCCCGATGCTCGAGTGCCCGTCTCGAATAACGAACCCCATTGAAGTCAATGGGAGACTCGAGCATTTTTCCAGGGGACCAAGGGTCTGCACCTGGAAACCTCAGAAAATGATGGAAACACCACGGAAATGGACAGGAAACAGCAGGGGCAGCATGCATGGATGCCTCTGATGCTGCATAATCACACCATTATGCCAAAATTATGGGCAACAGCATGGCCATGACAGAGTGACCGAATGAGGCTAGATAGCATCTAAAACATCCAATAATTGACCCTGACACTATAGAAGACGGCATGCAGAGGCAGTGGCAGCAGCGGCAGGCTAGAGAGTGGCATGGCGACATACCCCAAATGGACTCAGGCTTCAAACCAATTAAAAAAATTCCTTTAGGCGAGGATAACGTGTAGCACTGTATGTATCAGTATTTTGCCTGGTTAAGGCGGCAGGGAGGAACCAAAGGAGGTGAGCAAGAAGCGCTAAAATGATTTCCTATGTGAACAAAAGGTTGACGGTATATTTAGCCGTTAACACTGCATGGTGGCGACATAGTGACCAAGTTCCATAACGTATCTGGTGGAACACCAGAAAAATGAGCATGACAAAGCTTCGTTGATAAGGGGACGACATGTGGAGGAAGCCATGGAGACGATTTCCATGATTAAGAGCGACAGTATGGGGCATGCATATTGCGCTGCTATGATTGAAACTTCAGGTCTCCAGCATGGCGGCGACAGATGGGCCGAGTTCCAATATGTATCTGGTGAAACACCCGAAAATTCTGCCCGACACAGCTTGTTTGATAAGGGGACGATGTATGGAGGCAGTAAAGTAGTAGTAGATTAAAGGTGCTGCAGTTAAAACTATGTTAGTTGGATCTTGGGATGGAGCTGACGGTCCGCTGCCAGGCGAGCTTTCTCCAATCCAAGCCCCTGCCTCTCGGCTCCTCCCCACCCAAAATGGGCCTGGGGGCCAGAAGCGTTTACTTTGAAAAAATTATAATTTTCAAAGCAGGCAGGGGCTACAAACAGCACTTCTAAGAACCTTTTGTATAAGATCAAGTGTAGTACTGTTTTTATAAGTAATTGGCCTGGTCATGGCGGGTGCAGGGAATGTAAACAGATGCGCAAGAAGCGCTGAAATAATATCGGTCAATGATAAAAGATTGGCGGTATATTTTGTGGATAACACAGCAGGGTGGCGACAAAGTTAACAATAGAGATGAGCGAACATGCTCGTCCGAGCTTGATGCTCGGTCGAGCATTAGGGTACTCGAAACTGCTCGTTGCTCGGACGAATACTTCGCCCGCTCGAGAAAATGGCAGCTCCCGCCGTTTTGCTTTTTGGCGGCCAGAAACAGAGCCAATCACAAGCCAGGAGACTCTGCACTCCACCCAGCATGACGTGGTACCCTTACACGTCGATAGCAGTGGTTGGCTGGCCAGATCAGGTGACCCTGGGATAGACTAGCCGCTGGCCGCGCTGCTCGGATCATTCTGTCTCTGGATGCCGCTAGGGAGAGAGCTGCTGCTGGTCAGGGAAAGCGTTAGGGTGTTCTATTAGCTTACTGTTAGGCAGGAGTGATTCTCAAAGAACCCAAAGGCCTTCTTAGGGCTACAATAACGTTCTACTTTTTTTATTTTAATTTGCATCTTTTACCATTTTGTGAGGAATTAGCAGGGGGACTTGCTACCGTTGTGTTTAGCTCTTAGTGGCACACATATCCATAGCAAAGACCGAAGTGGGAAAATTCAGTAGGGGTTGGATTTCTATTAGGCAATAACTCAGTGTCATCTCATCTGGCATAGTAGTGTGCTTCCTTTGATACTTGGCTAGAAAATAGCCATAGGAGAATACAAACAGCTTCTTGAAGCCTACAGTAGCGTTCTATATATTTGATTTCTGGTTGATCTGCTGGTGGCTTTAGTTTCTGCAGTGCATGTACTTGCCAATTCTGAGCAATTTGTAGTGAGACTTGCGACCGCTGTGTTCTGCGCTTAGTGGCGCACATATCCATAGCAAAGGCTGAAGTGGGAAAATTCAGTAGGGGTTGGATTTCTATTAGGCACTAACTCAGTGTCATCTCATCTGGCATAGTAGTGTGCTTCCTTTGATACTTGGCTAGAAAATAGCCATAGGAGAATACAAATAGCTTCTTGAAGCCTACAGTAGCGTTCTATATATTTGATTTCTGGTTGATCTGCTGGTGGCTGTAGTTTCTGCAGTGCATGTACTTGCCAATTCTGAGCAATTTGTAGTGAGACTTGCGACCGCTGTGTTCTGCGCTTAGTGGCGCACATATCCATAGCAAAGGCTGAAGTGGCAAAATTCAGTAGGGGTTGGATTTCTATTAGGCAATAACTCAGTGTCATCTCATCTGGCATAGTAGTGTGCTTCCTTTGATACTTGGCTAGAAAATAGCCATAGGAGAATACAAACAGCTTCTTGAAGCCTACAGTAGCGTTCTATATATTTGATTTCTGGTTGATCTGCTGGTGGCTTTAGTTTCTGCAGTGCATGTACTTGCCAATTCTGAGCAATTTGTAGTGAGACTTGCGACCGCTGTGTTCTGCGCTTAGTGGCTCACATATCCATAGCAAAGGCTGAAGTGGGAAAATTCAGTAGGGGTTGGATTTCTATTAGGCACTAACTCAGTGTCATCTCATCTGGCATAGTAGTGTGCTTCCTTTGATACTTGGCTAGAAAATAGCCATAGGAGAATACAAATAGCTTCTTGAAGCCTACAGTAGCGTTCTATATATTTGATTTCTGGTTGATCTGCTGGTGGCTGTAGTTTCTGCAGTGCATGTACTTGCCAATTCTGAGCAATTTGTAGTGAGACTTGCGACCGCTGTGTTCTGCGCTTAGTGGCGCACATATCCATAGCAAAGGCTGAAGTGGCAAAATTCAGTAGGGGTTGGATTTCTATTAGGCAATAACTCAGTGTCATCTCATCTGGCATAGTAGTGTGCTTCCTTTGATACTTGGCTAGAAAATAGCCATAGGAGAATACAAACAGCTTCTTGAAGCCTACAGTAGCGTTCTATATATTTGATTTCTGGTTGATCTGCTGGTGGCTTTAGTTTCTGCAGTGCATGTACTTGCCAATTCTGAGCAATTTGTAGTGAGACTTGCGACCGCTGTGTTCTGCGCTTAGTGGCGCACATATTCATAGCAAAGGCTGAAGTGGGAAAATTCAGTAGGGGTTGGATTTCTATTAGGCACTAACTCAGTGTCATCTCATCTGGCATAGTAGTGTGCTTCCTTTGATACTTGGCTAGAAAATAGCCATAGGAGAATACAAATAGCTTCTTGAAGCCTACAGTAGCGTTCTATATATTTGATTTCTGGTTGATCTGCTGGTGGCTGTAGTTTCTGCAGTGCATGTACTTGCCAATTCTGAGCAATTTGTAGTGAGACTTGCGACCGCTGTGTTCTGCGCTTAGTGGCGCACATATCCATAGCAAAGGCTGAAGTGGCAAAATTCAGTAGGGGTTGGATTTCTATTAGGCAATAACTCAGTGTCATCTCATCTGGCATAGTAGTGTGCTTCCTTTGATACTTGGCTAGAAAATAGCCATAGGAGAATACAAACAGCTTCTTGAAGCCTACAGTAGCGTTCTATATATTTGATTTCTGGTTGATCTGCTGGTGGCTTTAGTTTCTGCAGTGCATGTACTTGCCAATTCTGAGCAATTTGTAGTGAGACTTGCGACCGCTGTGTTCTGCGCTTAGTGGCGCACATATCCATAGCAAAGGCTGAAGTGGGAAAATTCAGTAGGGGTTGGATTTCTATTAGGCACTAACTCAGTGTCATCTCATCTGGCATAGTAGTGTGCTTCCTTTGATACTTGGCTAGAAAATAGCCATAGGAGAATACAAATAGCTTCTTGAAGCCTACAGTAGCGTTCTATATATTTGATTTCTGGTTGATCTGCTGGTGGCTGTAGTTTCTGCAGTGCATGTACTTGCCAATTCTGAGCAATTTGTAGTGAGACTTGCGACCGCTGTGTTCTGCGCTTAGTGGCGCACATATCCATAGCAAAGGCTGAAGTGGGAAAATTCAGTAGGGGTTGGATTTCTATTAGGCACTAACTCAGTGTCATCTCATCTGGCATAGTAGTGTGCTTCCTTTGATACTTGGCTAGAAAATAGCCATAGCAATAGGATAGGATTGTTTGGTTCTAAAAACTCAAAAAAAAACAAAAAACACAAAAAAAAACAAAAAACACAAAAAAACACAAAAAAAAACAAAAAAAAGTAAAAAAAAAAAAAAAGTTATAACTCTCATTTTAAAAATGTTTAACCCCAGGGCTAGGGGTAGAGGACGAGGGCGGGGACGTGGGCGTCCAACTACTGCAGGGGTCAGAGGCCGTGGTCCTGGGCGGGGTGAGACACCACCTGCTGATGAGGGAGCAGGGGAACGCCGCAGAGCTACACTCCCTAGGTTCATGTCTGAAGTTACTGGGACTCGTGGTAGAGCACTGTTGAGGCCAGAACAGTGCGAACAGGTGATGTCGTGGATTGCTGACAATGCTTCAAGCAATTTGTCCACCACCAGTCAGTCTTCCACGCAGTCCACCCATGTCACCGAAATCCCCACTCCTCCAGCTCCTGCACCTCAGCCTCCTCCCCCCCAGTCTGCCCCCTCCCAGGAAAATTTGCCATTTGAACCGGCATACTCTGAGGAACTGTTTTCTGGACCCTTCCCACAGTCACAAACCACTTGTCCGGTTGCTGCTGAGCAATTTTCCGATGCCCAGGTTTTCCACCAGTCACAGTCTGTGGGTGATGATGACCTTCTTGACGTAGTGGAAGTGTGTAAAGAGGTGTCCGACGATGAGGAGACACGGTTGTCAGACAGTGGGGAAGTTGTTGTCAGGGCAGGAAGTCCGAGGGGGGAGCAGACTGAGGGATCGGAGGATGATGAGGTGACAGACCCAAGCTGGGTTGAGAGGCCGGGTGAACACAGTGCTTCTGAGACGGAGGAGAGTCCTCGACCTGAACAGGTTGGAAGAGGCAGTGGTGGGGCCAGACGGAGAGGCAGGGCCAGAGCTGGTGCATCAGCGCCACTGTCAACTAGTGAAGCTCCCGTGGTGAGGGCTCTTGCGGCGAGGGCTAGATCTTCAGAAGTGTGGAGGTTCTTTAAGGAAACACCGGATGACCGACGGACTGTGGTGTGCAACATTTGCCAAACCAGGCTCAGCAGGGGTTCCACCACTACTAGCTTAACTACCACCAGTATGCGCAGGCATATGAATGCTAAGCACCCCACTCAGTGGCAACAAGCCCGTTCACCTCCGGCCGTGCACACCACTGCTCCTTCCCCTGTGTCAGCTGCTAGTCAGCCCCCTGCCCAGGACCCTGCCACAAAAACCCCATCGTCGCCTCCACGATCCTCCACAGCATCCACCAGCGTTCAGCTCTCCATACCCCAGACGCTGGAGCGGAAACGCAAATATAGTGCAACCCACCCGCACGCCCAAGCCCTTAATGTGCACATCTCCAGATTGCTTAGCCTGGAGATGCTGCCCTATAGGCTAGTAGAGACCGAGGCCTTTCGCAACCTCATGGCGGCGGCCGCCCCTCGGTATTCGGTCCCCAGCCGCCACTACTTTTCCCGATGTGCCGTCCCAGCCCTGCACCAGCACGTGTCAGACAACATCATCCGTGCCCTGACCAACGCCGTTTCTGACAAGGTCCACCTGACCACGGACACGTGGAAGAGTGCTGCCGGGCAGGGCCACTATATATCGCTGACGGCACATTGGGTTAACTTGGTGGAGGCTGGGACCGAGTCTGACCCTGGGGCTGCTCATATACTGCCGACGCCGAGGATTGCGGGGCCTACCTCGGTCCAGGTGTTTCAGGCCTACTATGCCTCCTCCTCCTCCCACCCCTCCTCCACCTCCTCCTCCGAACTACCATCCGTGGGCACGGCGCCATCAGTCGGTAGCTCTAGGCACAGCAGCAGTGCCGTCGCTAAGCGACAGCAGGCGGTGCTCAAACTGCTGAGCCTAGGCGACAAAAGGCACACCGCCCAAGAGCTATTACAGGGCATCACGGCGCAGACTGATCTGTGGCTGGCACCGCTGAACCTCAAGCCGGGAATGGTTGTGTGTGACAACGGCCGTAACCTGGTGGCGGCTCTGCAACTCGGCAGACTGACACATGTGCCATGCCTGGCCCATGTGTTAAATCTGATAGTGCAGCGTTTCCTCAAGACATACCCCAATCTGTCTGATTTGCTCACGAAGGTGCGCCGCATCTGTGCGCATTTCAGGAAGTCCAGCCCAGATGCTGCCACTCTCAGGGCAGCGCAGCGCCGCCTCCAACTGCCCGCTCACCGACTGTTGTGCGACGTGCCCACGAGGTGGAATTCAACACTGACCATGTTATCCAGAGTTTACCAGCAGCGCAGAGCGATTGTAGACTGCCAGATGTCAACTTCCACCAGAACTGGTAGTCAGGTCAGTCAGCTTCCTCAAGTCTACAATGAGGAGTGGACGTGGATGTCTGATATCTGTCAGGTGCTGAGTAACTTTGAGGAGTCAACACAGATGGTCAGTGGCGATGCCGCCATCATCAGCCTCACCATCCCGCTGCTTGGCCTGTTGAAAAACTCTCTGGTCAGCATGAAGTCGGAAGCTTTGCGCTCGTCACAAGAGACGGGGGAAGAATATTCCCTTGTTGATAGCCAAAGCACCCTGAGGTCTGTTTCTCAGCGCATATCGGAGGAGGTGGAGGTGGAGGAGGATGAGGAGGAAGAGGAGGAGAATGTTGGCGAGACACAAGAGGGGACCATTGTTGAGTCCTTCACTGTTCAGCGTGTATGGGCAGAAGAAGAGGAGTTGGAGGAGTTGGAGGAGGAGGAAATGGACAGTCAGGCCAGTGAGGGGAGTGAATTCTTACGCGTTGGTACTCTGGCGCATATGGCAGATTTCATGCTAGGCTGCCTATCCCGTGACCCTCGCGTTCAAAGAATTTATTCCAGCACCGATTACTGGGTGTTCACTCCCCTGGACCCACGGTACAAGCAAAATCTTGCCACTCTCATCCCTGCAGAGGAAAGGAGTGTGAGAATGCATGAATACCAGCAGGCCCTGGTGCACAAGCTGAAACAGTATTTCCCTTCTGACAGCGCTAGCGGCAGAGTGCGTAGTTCTGCGGGACAAGTAGCGAGGGAGAGTAGGCGAGCAGGCAGCTTGTCCAGCACTGGCAAGGGTACGCTTTACAAGGCTTTTGCCAGCTTTATGTCACCCCAGCAAGACACTGTCACCTGTCCCCAGTCTCGGCAGAGTAGGGCTGATCTTTACAGAAAGATGGTGAGGGAGTACGTAGCTGACCATACCATCGTCCTAAATGATCACACAGCTCCCTACAACTACTGGGTTTCAAAGCTGGACATGTGGCACGAACTGGCGCTGTACGCCTTGGAGGTTCTTGCCTGCCCTGCCGCTAGCGTCTTGTCCGAGCGGGTTTTCAGTGCAGCTGGTGGCATCATCACCGATAAGCGTACACGCCTGTCGACTGACAGCGCTGACAGGCTGACGCTTATTAAAATGAATAAAGGCTGGATTTCTCAGAATTTCCAATCTCCACCAGGTGAAGGAAGCTCAACCTGAATAATTGATCCACTCCTCCTCCTCCTCCTCATTTTCCTCCTTCTCCTCCTCTTTGTACAGTAAAGCAGAGGAAAATGGCTATTTTTTGACAGGGCCCACTGGCTCTTGCTATAGTACTTCATGCATTTAATTTTTCTGGAGGGCCACCTACCCGGTCCTCTGTTTGAAACAATTTTTGTGAGTGCCACATACAGGCACTCAATCTATTCCATTTTTCTGGAGGGCCACCTACCCGGTCCTCTGGTTTGAACAATTTTTGGGACTGCCACATACAGGCACTCAATCTATTCCATTTTACTGGAGGGCCACCTACCTGCTCCTCTGGTTTGAAGAATTTTTGGGACTGCCACATACAGGCACTCAATCTATTCCATTTTACTGGAGGGCCACCTACCTGCTCCTCTGGTTTGAACAATTTTTGGGACTGCCACATACAGGCACTCAATCTATTCCATTTTACTGGAGGGCCACCTACCTGCTCCTCTGGTTTGAAGAATTTTTGGGACTGCCACATACAGGCACTCAATCTATTCCATTTTACTGGAGGGCCACCTACCTGCTCCTCTGGTTTGAACAATTTTTGGGACTGCCACATACAGGCACTCAATCTATTCCATTTTACTGGAGGGCCACCTACCTGCTCCTCTGGTTTGAAGAATTTTTGGGACTGCCACATACAGGCACTCAATCTATTCCATTTTACTGGAGGGCCACCTACCTGCTCCTCTGGTTTGAACAATTTTTGGGACTGCCACATACAGGCACTCAATCTATTCCATTTTACTGGAGGGCCACCTACCTGCTCCTCTGGTTTGAAGAATTTTTGGGACTGCCACATACAGGCACTCAATCTATCCCATTTTACTGGAGGGCCACCTACCTGCTCCTCTGGTTTGAAAAATGTTTGGGACTGCCACATACAGGCACTATCCAAATTAAATTGTCTCCATAGCAGCCTCCACACGTTGTCTCCATTGCTACCTCCAAAAGTCGTCCATATAGCTGCCTCCATACATCGTCCCTTTATCAAACGAGGTGTGTCAGGCAGAAATTTGGGTTGTTTTCATGGATTCCACATCAAAGTTGTTAACTTTGTCGCCACCCTGCTGTGTTATCCACAAAATATACTGGCAAACTTTTACCATTTAGGGATATTATTTCAGCGCTTCTTGCGCATCTGTTTACATTCCCCTCACCCGGCATATCCTAAACTTATAAGAACGCTACTACACTTGATCTTATACAAAAGGTTCTTAGAAGTGCTGTTTGGGGAGTAGCCTAGAGACAGGGGCTTGGATTGGCGAAAGCTCGCCTGGCAGCGGAACGCCAGCTCCATGCGCATCATGCGCTTCTTGCGCATCTGTTTACATTCCCCTAACCCGCCATATCCCAAACTTATAAGAACGCTACTACACTTAACTTGGTGCAGGCTGGGACCGAGTCTGACCCTGGGGCTGGTCATATACTGCCGACGCAGAGAATTGCGGGGCCTACCTCGGTCCAGGTCTCAAAGGCCTACTATACCTCCTCCCACCCCTCCTCCACCTCCTCCTCCTCCGAATTACCATCCGTGGGCATGGCGCCATCAGTCGGTAGCTCTAGGCACAGCAGCAGTGCCGTCGCTAAGCGACAGCAGGCGGTGCTGAAACTGCTGAGCCTAGGCGATAAAAGGCACACCGCCCAAGAGCTATTACAGGGCATTCCACATCAAAGTTGTTAACTTTGTCGCCACCCTGCTGTGTAATCCACAAAATATACTTGCAAACTTTTACCATTTAGGGATATTATTTCAGCGCTTCTTGCGCATCTGTTTACATTCCCCTCACCCGCCATATCCTAAACTTATAAGAACGCTACTACACTTGATCTTATACAAAAGTGCTGTTTGGGGAGTAGCCTAGAGACAGGGGCTTGGATTTGCGAAAGCTCGCCTGGCAGCGGAGCGCCAGCTCCATGCGCATCATGCGCTTCTTGCGCATCTGTTTACATTCCCCTCACCCGGCATATCCTAAACTTATAAGAACGCTACTACACTTGATCTTATACAAAAGTGCTGTTTGGGGAGTAGCCTAGAGACAGGGGCTTGGATTGGCGAAAGCTCGCCTGGCAGCGGAGCGCCAGCTCCATGCCAAGATCCAACTAACATAGTTTTAACTGCAGCACCTTTAATCTACTACTAGTTCACTGCCTCCATACATGGTCCCCTTATCAAACGAGCTGTGTCAGGCAGAATTTTGGGTTGTTTTCATGGCTTCCATGTTAACTTTGTCGCCACCCTGCTGTGTAATCCACAAAATATACTGGCAAACTTTTATCATGTACCGATATTATTTGAGCACTTCTTGCTCACCTCCTTTGGTTCCTCTCTGCCACCCATTGGTTTGAAGCCTGAGTCCATTTAGGGTATGTCGCCATGACACTCTCTAGCCTGCTGCCGCTGCCTCTGCATGCCGTCCCCTATAGTGTCAGGGTCAATTATTGCATGTTTTAGATGCTATCTAGCTTCATTCTGTCACTCTGTCATGGCCATGCTGTTGCCCATAATTTTGGCATAATGGTGCGTTTAAGCAGCCTCAGAGGCATCCATGCATGCTGCCCCTGCTGTTTCCTGTCCATTTCCGTGGTGTTTCCATCCTTTTCTGAGGTTCCCAGGTGTTTGGCCAAGCTTCCCTGTGCAGAGCCTTGGTCCCCTTGAAAAATGCTCGAGTCTCCCATTGACTTCAATGGGGTTCGTTATTCGAGACGAGCACTCGAGCATCGGGAAAAGTTCGTCTCGAATAACGAGTACCCGAGCATTTTAGTGTTCGCTCATCTCTAGTTAACAAGTTTGATGTGGAAGCCATGAAAACAACCCAAAATTCTGACTGACACAGCTTGTTTGCTAAGGGGACGATGTATGGAGGCAGCTATATGGACGACTTTTGGAGGCAGCTATGGAGACAATTTAATTTGGATAGTGCCTGTATGTGGCAGTCCAAAAAAGTTTTCAAACCAGAGGAGCAGGTAGGTGATCATCCAGAAAAATTAAATAGATTGAGTGCCTGTATGTGGCAGTCCAAAAAAGTTTTCAAACCAGAGGACCGGGTAGGTGGCCCTCCATAAAAATTAAATACATAGAGTACTAAAGCTAGAGCCAGTTGGCCCTGGCAAAAATAGCCAGTTTCCTCTGCTTTAGTGTACAAAGAGGAGGAGAAGGAAAAAAATGAGGAGGAGGAGTGCATACATTATTCAGCTTGAGCTTCTTTCACCTGGTGGAGAATGGAAATCCTGAGAAATCCAGGCTTTATTCATCTTGATAAGCATCAGCCTGTCAGCGCTGTCAGTCGATAGGCGTGTACGCTTATCGGTGATGATGCCACCAGCTGCACTGAAAACCCGCTCAACACGCTAGCGGCAGGGCAGTCAAGAACCTCCAAGGCGTACAGCGCCAGTTCGTGCCACATGTCCAGCTTTGAAACCCAGTAGTTGTAGGGAGCTGTGTGATCATTTAGGACGATGGTATGGTCAGCTACGTACACCCTCACCATCTTTCTGTAAAGATCAGCCCTACTCTGCCGAGACTGGGGACAGGTGACAGTGTCTTGCTGGGGTGACATAAAACTGGCAAAGGCCTTGTAAAGCGTACCCCTGCCAGTGCTGGACAAGCTGCCTGCTCGCTTACTCTCCCTCGCTACTTGTCCCGCAGAAGTACGCCCTCTGCCGCTAGCGCTGTCAGGAGGGAAATACTGTTCCACCAGGGCCTGTTGGTATTCATGCATTCATTCTCACACTCCTTTCCTCTACAGAGATGAGAGTGGAAAGATTTTGCTTGTACCGTGGGTCCAGGAGAGTAATCGGTGCTGGAATAAATTCTTTGAACGCGAGGGTAACGGGATAGGCAGCATGAAATCTGCCATATGCGCCAGGGTCCCAACGCACAAGAATTCACTCCCCTCACTGGCCTGACTGTCCATTTCCTCCTCCTCCAACTCCTCTTCTTCTGCCCATACATGCTGAACAGTGAAGGACTGAGCAATGCTCCCCTCTTCTGTCTCGCCAACATTCTCCTCCTCTTCCTCCTCATCCTCCTCCGATATGCGATGAGAAACAGACCTGAGGGTGCTTTGGCTATCAACAAGGGAATCTTCTTCCCCTGTCTCTTGTGACGACTGCAAAGCTTCCAACTTCATGCTGACCAGAGAGTTTTTCAACAGGCCAAGCAGCGGGATGGTGAGGCCGATGATGGCGGCATCGCCACTGACCATCTGTGTTGACTCCTCAAAGTTACTCAGCACCTGACAGATATCAGACATCCATGTCCACTCCTCATTGTAGACTTGAGGAAGCTGACTGACCTGACTACCAGTTCTGGTGGAAGTTGACATCTGGCAGTCTACAATCGCTCTGCGCTGCTGGTAAACTCTGGATAACATGGTTAATGTTGAATTCCACCTCGTGAGCACATCGCACAACAGTCGGTGAGCGGGCAGTTGGAGGTGGCGCTGCGCTGCCCTGAGAGTGGCAGCATCTGTGCTGGACTTCCTGAAA
Source organism: Engystomops pustulosus (assembly GCF_040894005.1). NCBI lineage: Eukaryota > Metazoa > Chordata > Amphibia > Anura > Leptodactylidae > Engystomops > Engystomops pustulosus. The sequence continues at coordinate 128,249,667 of NC_092417.1, read as the reverse complement.
TGCGCATAGATGCAGCGCACCTTCGTGAGCAAATCAGACAGATTGCGGTATGTCTTGAGGAACCGCTGAACTATGAGATTTAACACATGGGCCGGGCATGGCACATGTGTCAGTCTGCCGAGTTGCAGAGCCGCCACCAGGATACGGCCGTTGTCACACACAACCATGCCTGGGTTCAGGTTCAGCGGTGCCAGCCACAGATCAGTCTGTGCCGTGATGCCCTGTAATAGCTCTTGGGCGGTGTGACTTTTATCGCCTAGGCTCAGCCGTTTGAGCACCGCCTGCTGTCTCTTAGCGATGGCACTGCTGCTGTGCCCAGAGCTACCGACTGATGGCGCCATGCCCACGCATGGTAATGCGGAGGAGGAGGAGGGGTGAGAGAAGGAGGAGGCATAGTAGGCCTGAGAGACCTGGACCAAGGTAGGCCCCGCAATCCTCGGCGTCGGCAGTATATGACCAGCCCCAGGGTCAGACTCAGTCCCAGCCTCCACCAAGTTAACCCAATGTGCAGTCAGCGATACATAGTGGCCCTGCCAGGCAGCACTCGTCCACGTGTCCGTGGTCAGGTGGACCTTGTCAGAAACAGTGTTGGTCAGGGCACGGATGATGTTGTCTGACAGGTGCCGGTGCAGGGTTGGGACGGCACATCGGGAAAAGTAGTGGCGGCTGGGGACCGAATACCTAGGGGCAGCCGTCGCCATGAGGTTGCGAAAGGCCTCAGTCTCTACCAGCCTATAGGGCAGCATCTCCAGGCTGAGTAATTTGGAGATGTGGACGTTGAGGGCTTGGGCGTGTGGGTGGGTTGCACTGTATTTCCTCTTGCGCTCCAGCGTCTGGGGACGCTGCGCTTGGAAACATTGGTGGACGCTGTGGAAGATCGTGGAGGCGAAGCTGTGGTTTTCACACGGGAGGTGTTTGGGCCGGGGTCCTGGGCAGGGGGCTGACTAGCAGAGGCAGTAGATGACACAGGGGAAAGGAGCAGTGGTGTGCCCAGCCGGAGGTGAACGGCCTTGGTGCCATTGAGTGGGGTGTTTAGCATTCATATGCCTGCGCATACTGGTGGTGGTTAAGCTGGTAGTGGTGGAACCCCTGCTGATCCTGGTGTGGCACAGGTTGCACACCACAGTCGGTCGGTCATCCGGTGTTTCTTTAAAGATCCTCCAGACTTCTGAAAATCTAGCCCTCGCCATGGGAGCTTCACTACATGAAACATTTGGCGCTGATGCACCAGCTCCGGCCCTGCCTCTCCGTCTTGCCCCACCAATGCCTCTTCCAACCTTTTCTCGTCGAGGACTCACCTCTGTCTCGGAAGCGCTGTGTTCACCCGGCCTATCAACCCAGCTTGGGTCTGTCACCTCATCATCCTCCGATCCCTCAGTCTGCTCCCCCCTCGGACTTCCTGCCCTGACAACAACTTCATCACTGTCTGACAACCGTGTCTCCTCATCGTCCGACACTTCTTTACACACTTCTTCCACTACGTCAACAATGTCATCATCACCCACAGACTGTGCCCGGTGGAAAACCTGGGCATCGGGAAAGAGCTCAGCAGCAACCAGACAAGTGGTTTGTGACTCTGGGAAGGGTCCAGAAAACAGTTCCTCAGAGTATGCCGGTTCAAATGCAAAATTTTCCTGGGAGGGGGCAGACTGGGGGGGAAGGAGGCTGAGGTGGAGGAGCTGGAGGAGTGCTGATTTCGGTGACATGGGTGGACTGCGTGGAAGACTGACTGGTGGACAAATGGCTAGAAGCATTGTCCGCAATCCACGACATCACCTGTTCGCACTGTTCTGACCTCAACAGTGCTCTACCACGAGTCCCAGTAACTTGAGACATGAACTAGGGAGTGTAGCTCGGCAGACTTCGCCTAATTCAATCAAACCCCTAATAAATTGTCCAAGTTAGGTGTTTGAGATGGATATGTGTGTCACTAAGAGCTAAATAGAACGTTCGCAAGTCTCCCTGCCAATTCGTCACAATATGGTACTAGCTGCACTACTAGTGCCAGCAAGCCCAGCCACAAGCAACGAAAAAAAAAAAAGGGCTGTTGGATTCTTTTAGACTCACTCCTGCCTAACAGTAAGTTAATATAACACCCTTACGCTTTCCCTGACCAGCAGCTCTCTCCCTAACGGCATCCAGACAGAGAATGATGCAAGCAGTGCAGTCAGGGTCTAGTCTATTCCAGGGTCACCTGATCAGGCCAGCCAGCCACTGCTATCGACGTGTAAGTGTACCACGTCATGCTGGGTGGAGTACAGAGTCTCCTGGCTTGTGATTGGCTCTGTTTCTGGCCGCCAAAAATCAAAACGGCGTGAGATGCCATTTTCTCGAGCTGGCGAAATACTCGTCCGAGCAACGAGCAGTTTCGAGTATGCTAATGCTCGAACGAGCATCAAGCTCGGACGAGTGTGTTCGCTTATCTCTACTTATCTCCACTGCAAACAAAAGGATCTAACATATTGGGGCTCATTTACTCAGGGTTGCACTGCTCACTTTCATTGGACTTTGCGCTGTTTCCAGGGATTACAAGGTTTGGACAGGTATTTGTGTCTGCGCTGGAATTTTGGCGCACGCGATCTGTTATTGTTGCGGCTGCGCTGGCTTCCATGCTATACAAATTGGGGGGCATGCTGTCAGACGATCCAACTGATTCGGACTAAGCGCAGGATTTAAAAGGGTTGCCCACTTTCAGCAAATATTTGATAAGGTTTGTGTAAGGAAAAGTTATCCAGTTTTCCAATATACTTTCTGCATAAATTCCTCATGGTTTTCTAGATCTCTTCTTGCAGTCCTTCTACAGAAAGCTTCTTTGTATACTTCCAGTGGTTATAATCTGTCCATGTGATCTGATGGACATAGACAGAGAGTAATAGGAGTTGAATGATAATACCGTTCGTGGACCTGCATGTCCATCTTCACTTAAAAGATGGTGATCTCTGTCGGACCTGAGCAGGGAAGCAACACATGCAGGATATCGGGCACACTATCTCAGTGAATCGCGGCACATTATCGTCGGACAATGCACTTTCGGTGAACTCCAGCGGACAGGTAAGTAAATGTGCCCCATTTACTAACATATAGTTCTCTAAAAATTCCCTCTGGGGAAATCTTACCTTTCAGGTTCTATCACACAAAATGAAGGCACATATATGTGCACAATGTATATACTTATAAATTGGACCTGGGCCAATCTGTTAATTTTATATATTTAAAAAAAAAAAATTCTATTTTTTTACGGTTCATTTTACAATTTAATTGTTTGATAAAATTCTATTTGTTATTTTGGATCCTCTATAGTTTGTTCCATATCTAAAGCAAAACTAACTTGAAAAGGCTGGGAAGATGGATATGTAATCTTATGATAATAATTTAAAATGAAAAATTACTGTAGTATGATACTGATGAAGTAGAACCAACAGTTAACAAAAGTAACACTTAATGTTTATGCTTTTAATTACAGGTTCCACTAATTTTGTTGTCTGTGGATTAAACAAATGGTTTTTCAAAATGTTTTGTGGAGTAAATTTTTATTGTGTATCTTCACTCAAATTATTTCTTGTTCCATTGATGATTTGTCCCTAAGAGCAAAGAAACTCATGGAGTCAACCCCTCTAATCGATGGGTGAGTTTATTTATTTCTTAATTTTTATATAATGCCACAATTTGAGTTGTCACAAAACCAGTGTATCATAGTTTAATTAAATAAGTTTAAATAAAAATTCATATCCATCGAGTCCATCTTATATCTATAGGGCTGATCCAAATGAAGGCAAGAAAAGCCAGTTGGTGGATCCCAATAGGTCCACAGTAAGAGAAAACAATGCTTTAGTAGTGGTTTTGATTATTCTCATAACTTCCCCATGCATTCCACAAAGGAATTAGCCCTCATATTGGAACTGCTATTGTTTCGATCACAAAGTGAATGGTCATATATATTCAGCTGTAATACTAGATGCGCTATATCTGTGCTTGACTGCTTTAAAGTGTGTATACTGCTTTATTATATATTGACTCATTGACAATACCTTGAATATTGTTATATGCCGATTTCAATAAAGTTTATTGAACAGAAAAACAAGGCTTTATAACTTCTAATACAGAAAACAAAACACATTTGAATTGTAAGCTCTTGATTTTTGATTAATATGCTGGTCATTTTATATCATGCCATTATTTGTTAGAATGTTAGAATCACCTGCAACATTGAGCTTTCCTGTCATGCATGTGCAACACTGATGTGCTCCAGTTGCACTGTGTAGGTGCTACTGCCCTACTTACTGTCCTGAAAGCCATTTGACTTCTGGCGCCCGGTTTTCTTAATTTTAACTTAAGATCTGTGCCACACTTGCTCACTTTGCTTATAATTCAAGTGGCTTATGTTATCAGTGGAATTCCCAAAAGTTGAATTTTGTGTGCTGAGAGTGACTTTGCGGTTTGGTGGATGTATTTCTCCTTCTTATTAGGAGGAGGGATTAGTGTACACAGGTGAATATGGGAGAGCGACTTACTCAGGTTGCTGTCACGTTGCAGTTAAAATTGCATCGTGATCACTTTTGAGGTAATTTTAGGTGCAGTTTCTCATTTTAACTATTGAAAGACATTAACTCAAATTCACCTATTCTGGTTATGTCTTTCACTTGTTAAATTAACAAAACTGCATCAAAGGGCACGGTCACACGTTACAGTTACAACTGCATTGCAATCAATTTTGAGGTGGTTTTAGGTGCAGTTTTGTTAATTTAACAGGTAAAAGACATGAACTGAACAGGCAAATTTGAGGGGAAACCTGTTTCACAAATGTGTGATTGCACCCAAAAGCCACCTCAAAACTAATTGTGATGCAGTTTTAACTGCAACGTGTGACCGCACTCTCAGGGGCTTGTTCACTTTACTTGTGATTCAAGTGCCCAGTGGTTTATCTGTTTTGTTTAGGGGAAAAAACTTACAATTTTCTCTTGTGTCAAAAATATCTATGGTTCGGGTCCTCCAGAGTCTGCGCTGGAATTTTGGTGCACATTATCTGTTATAGGTGCGGCTGCACTGGCTTCCATGCTACACAAATTGAAGGGCTGATATTTTGGAAGACTGATCTTTTGGAAGACTTTCTGACTCAGTGCCAATTTTCGTGATATAACAGCTGACTGCTTGAGTAGTCTGTCAAAATGTTTTCCACCGACCTTATGTGAATCCCTTATTATGAATGCAAAATGTTGTTCTGCTAAAGAGATAATTAGAAAGGTCAGCTGCATAAGACCTGGACTTTTTGTCCCTCCTTGTCTGTTCACATAAGCAATAGCAATAGCTGCAGACGTAACTGAAAACCCAAAGCCTGCTAGGAGAGGGAGTACCTCTTGAAGTCCCTTTAGGACCGCAAAAGGCTATTTGAGAATAGCATTCTTTTGAGGACCCGGATAGACCTAATTCGTGAGATGCGATACCGAAAAAGGAAGGAAAAAATGAGCACCGATGGTAACAATAAAACCACAATTTTATTAGTTATAATTAAAAAGGGTAACATGTAACAAGACAGAGTGATAACGCAGCAAGCATATGTGGGTGCTGAGCAGCAGGAAACGTTCAGTGAGCTATAAGGTTATACAGATATAATAAGCAGAGTGCCAAAGTGCATAGAACTGAACATTAAATGAAGAAGTATTATTGCATCACAATTATAAGAGGCACACAGACAGCCATAAAAAGTAGTGGTAATACCTGAAATCCAGTGGCAGTAATCCAGGGACGCGTTTCGTCCACTCAGGACTTTGCCAAGGGGGGATGCCAGAAAGGTGTGAGCAGATTAAAAACTGGAGCTGACCAATAGGGATTAAGAACGCACCTGTGCAAGATGATGAGATGAAAAGACGTAGGAGGTGGTAAGATGTATGGCGCATGTCCGGGAGCATGTGCGCCGGAACGAGGACGGGACACACGCATCATCCGGAGCAGTCACGTGATCCGGACTATGCGATGGCCGTCCGGCCGCCCGCGCAGGCGCCCAGCGTGAGATGCATGGAACCTAAGGGAGGCCTTTTTTTTTAGATTCTCTGGGACTAGCCACTATTTTTACTTATCATTCAACCAGGCTACACCCTTACTCACAATTCAGTTACATTTATATAGTTCCTTATCTTTTTTACACATTCTGACATAATTTTAAACATTGCATCATTTATTAAATCTATACGCTTATTACAGTTCATTCTTAGCTCTACTTTTCTCTCCTCCAGCTTAGTTCCCTGAGCGATCGCTAGGGACACTTGTTATACACTTGCGTCCCACTCTGGAATGCATGCGGCATTAATAGAAGCCGGAATGTCACTTCCGGCTTCTGGCACGCCAGTTCTTATTCCCAGCGATCGCACCAGAATGCCAGCGCCATTTCTCCTGAGTGGACGTATCCGCTGATTCTCTCTACCCTGCGCCTAAGCGGTTATAATACTGCGTTTTTACAATTATACCTGTATACCTTGAAATCCGGTGAGTATAAAGACATTCCCACACATATCTACATGATGTTTTTACACTATATTACCGATATACCTTGCTTGTATTACCTTCATTTATGGAGGTTCATTTATGTTTATTTTACATCATGCAAACCTTTTATATCCAGTTGATCTCCCTGAAACCTACTTTGCCCAATAAGTCCTATTTTGACCTTTAAGAAAAATGACAAATGTTATCTTAGATTGATTCTAATATAAACCCGGTTAACGTTTATTAAGTTATATATACACCTACCTAGGGACACTATCGCTGATATCCGCTGATATTTTTATTCACTTCCTCATGGCAATCTAACATGATACCTGCTGTATATCTCATAATATGAATTATTGATTAACTATCTTTACTAGAGATGAGGGAGCACTAAAATGCTCGGGTACTCGTTATTCGAGACGAACTTTTCCCGATTTTTCAAGGGGACCAAGGCTCTGCACAGGGAAGCTTGGCCAAACACCTGGGAACCTCAGAAAAGGATGGAAACACCACGGAAATGGACAGGAAACAGCAGGGGCAGCATGCATGGATGCCTCTGAGGCTGCTTAATCGTACCATTATGCCAAAATTATGGGCAACAGCATGGCCATGACAGAGTGACCGAATGAGGCTAGATAGCATCTAAAATATCCAATAATTGACCCTGACACTATAGGGGACGCCATGCAGAGGCAGCGGCAGGCTAGAGAGTGTCATGGCGACATACCCTAAATGGACTCAGGCTTCAAATGGGTGGCAGAGAGGAACCAAAGGAGGTGAGCAAGAAGCGCTGAAATGATTTCCTATGTGAACAAAAGGTTGACGGTATATATAGTCGATAACACAGCATGGTGGCGACATAGTGACCAAGTTCCATAACGTATCTGGTGAAACACCCGAAAAATGAGCCTGACACAGCTCTTTTGATAAGGGGACGACATGTGGAGGCAGCCATGGAGACGACTTCCATGATTAAGAGCGACAGTATGGGGCATTCATATTGCTCGTTTGATAAGGGGATGATGTACTGCATATCCTCTCGTGCTCCAGCGTCTCTAGTACAGAGAGTTGAAAGTTGCGCATGGAGACATTGGTGGATGCTGTGGAGGATCGTGGAGGCAAAATGGACAGAAAACAGCAGGGGCAGCATGCATGGATGCCTTTGAGGCTGCCTAATCTTGGGATGGAGCTGGCGGTCCACTGCCAGATGAGCTGTCGCCTGTCCAAGCCCCTGTCTCTCGGCTCCTCCCCACCCAAAATGGACCTGGGGGCCAGAAGAGTTTACTTTGAAAAAATTATAATTTTCAAAGCAGGCCGGGTCGTTTGAATATTTCACCAAGGAATAATGGAATAGCATAGTGGTTCTATTTTTAATTGTTTTTTCGGAAATGGTTCCATGATTAAGAGCGACAGTATGGGGCATCCATATTGCGCTGCTATGATTGCAACTTCAGGTCTCCAGCATGGCGGCGACAGATGGGCCGAGTTCCACTATGTATCTGGTGAAACACCTGAAAATTCTGCCTGACACAGCTCGTTTGATAAGGGGACGATGTATGGAGGCAGAGAACTAGTAGTAGATTAAAGGTGCTGCAGTTAAAACTATGTTAGTTGGATCTTGGGATGGAGCTGGCGCTCCGCTGCCAGGCGAGCTTTCGCCTATCCAAGCCCCTGTCTCACGGCTACTCCCCAAACAGCACTTCTAAGAACCTTTTGTATAAAATCAAGTGTAGTAGTGTTCTTATAAGTTTGGGATATGGCGGGTGAGGGGAATGTAAACAGATGCGCAAGAAGTGCTGAAATAATATCGGTAAATGATAAAAGTTTGCCAGTATATTTTGTGGATTACACAGCAGGGTGGCGACAAAGTTAACAAGTTTGAAGTGGAAGCCATGAAAACAACCCAAAATTCTGCCTGACACAGCTCGTTTGATAAGGGGACCATGTATAGAGGCAGTGAATTAGTAGTAGATTAAAGGTGCTGCAGTTAAAACTATGTTAGTTGGATCTTGGGATGGAGCTGGCGCTCCGCTGCCAGGCGAGCTTTCGCCAATCCAAGTCCCTGTCTCTAGGCTACTCCCCAAACAGCACTTCTAAGAACCTTTTGTATAAGATCAAGTGTAGTAATGTTCTTATAAGTTTGGGTTATGGCGGGTGAGGGGAATGTAAACAGATGCGCAAGAAGCACTGAAATAATATCGGTAAATGATAAAAGTTTGCCAGTATATTTTGTGGATTACACAACCGGGTGGCGACAAAGTTAACAAGTTTGATGTGGAAGCCATGAAAACAACCCAAAATTCTGCCTGACACAGTTCGTTTGATAAGGAGACCATGTATGGAGGCAGCTATATGGACGACTTTTGGAGGCAGCTATGGCGATGACGTGTGGAGGTAGCAATTGAGACAACGTGTGGAGGCAGCTAAAAAGACGACGTGTGGAGGCTGCTATGGAGACAATTTAATTTGGATAGTGCCTGTATGTGGCAGTCCAAAAAAGTTTTCAAACCAAAGGAGCAGGTAGGTGGTCCTCCAGAAAAATTTAATAAATTGAGTGCCTGTATATGGCACTCCCAAAAATTGTTTAAAACAGAGGACCGGGTAGGTGGCCCTCCAGAAAAATTACATACATTAAATACATAGAGTACTATAGCTAGAGCCAGTTGGCCCTGGCAAAAAATAGCCAGTTTCCTCTGCTTTAGTGTACAAAGAGGAGGAGAAGGAGGACAATGAGGAGGAGGAGTGCATACATTATTCAGGTTGAGCTTCTTTCACCTGGTGGAGAATGAAAATCCGGAGAATCCAGGCTTTATTCATCTTGATAAGCGTCAGCCTGTCAGTCGACAGACGTGCACACTTATCGGTGATGATGCCACCAGCTGCACTGAAAACCCGCTCGGACAACACGCTAGCGGCAGGGCAGGCAAGAACCTCCAAGGCATACAGCGCCAGTTCGTGCCACATGTCCAGCTTTGAAACCCAGTAGTTGTAGGGAGCTGTCTGATCATTTAGGACGATGGTATGGTCAGCTACGTACTCCCTCACCATCTTTCTGTAAAGATCAGCCCTACTCTGCCGAGACTGGGGACAGGTGACAGTGTCTTGCTGGGGTGACATAAAACTGGCAAAGGCCTTGGAAAGCGTACCCCTGCCAGTGCTGGACAAGCTGCCTGCTCGCCTACTCTCCCACAGAAGTACGCCCTCTGCCGCTAGCGCTGTCAGAAGGGAAATACTGTTTCAGCTTGTGCACCAGGGCCTGCTGGTATTCATGCATTCTCACACTCCTTTCCTTTCCAGGGATGAGAGTGGAAAGATTTTGCTTGTACCGTGGCTCCAGGAGAGTGAATACCCAGTAATCGGTGCTGGAATAAATTCTTTGAATGTGAGGGTCACGGGATAGGCAGCCTAGCATGAAATCTGCCATATGCGCCAGAGTCCCAACGCGCAAGAATTCACTCCCCTCACTGGCCTGACTCTCCATTTCCTCCTCCTCCAACTCCTCTTCTTCTGCCCATACACGCTGAACAGTGAAGGACTGAACAATGGTCCCCTCTTCTGACTCGCCAACATTCTCCTCCTCTTCCTCCTCCACCTCCTCCGATATGAGCTGAGAAACAGACCTAAGGGTGCTTTGGCTATCAACAAGGCAATCTTTTTCCCCCGTCTCTTGTGACTAGCAGAAAGCTTCCGACTTCATGCTGACCAGAGAGTTTTTCAACAGGCCAAGCAGCGGGATGGTGAGGCTGATGATTGCGGCATCGCTACTGACCATCTGTTTTGACCCCTCAAAGTTACTCAGCACCTGACAGATATCAGACATTCACGTCCACTCCTCATTGTAGACTTGGGGAAGCTGACTGACCTGACTACCAGTTCTGGTGGAAGTTGACATCTGACAGTCTACAATCGCTCTGCGCTGCTGGTAAACTCTGGATAACATGGTTAATGTTGAATTCCACCACGTCGCACAACAGTCGGTGAGCGGGCAGTTGGAGGTGGCGCTGCGCTGCACTGAGAGTGGCAGCATCTGTGCTGGACTTCCTGAAATGTGCACAGATGCGGTGCACCTTCGTGAGCAAATCAGACAGATTGGGGTATGTCTTGAGGAAATGCTGAACTATGAGATTTAACACATGGGCCAGGCATGGCACATGTGTCAGTCTGCCGAGTTGCAGAGCCGCCACCAGGTTACGTCCGTTGTCACACACAACCATGCCTGACTTCAGGTTCAGCGGTGCCAGCCACAGATCAGTCTGCGCCGTGATGCCCTGTAATAGCTCTTGGGCGGTGTGCCTTTTATCGCCTAGGCTCCGCAGTTTGAGCACCGCTTGCTGTCGCTTAGCGATGGCACTGCTGCTGTGCCTAGAGCTACCAATTGATGGCGCCATGCCCACGGATGGTAATTCGGAGGAGGAGGTGGAGGACGGGTGGGAGGAGGAGGAGGCATAGTAGGCCTTTGAGACCTGGACCGAGGTAGGCCCCGCAATCCTCGGCGTCGGCAGTGTATGACCAGCCGCAGGGTCAGACTCGGTCCCAGCCTCCACCAAGTTAACCCAATGTGCCATCAGCGAAATATAGTGGCCCTGCCCGGCAGCACTCGTCCACGTGTCCGTGGTAAGGTGGACCTTCTCAGAAACGGCGTTGGTCAGGGCACGGATGATGTTCTCTGACACATGCTTGTGCAGGGCTGGGACGGCACATCGGGAAAAGTAGTGGCGGATGGGGACCGAATACCGAGGGACGGCCGCCGCTATGAGGTTTCGAAAGGCCTCAGTCTCTACCAGCCTATAGGGCAGCATCTCCAGGCTAAGCACTTTGGAGATGTGGACGTTGAGGGCTTGGGCGTGTGGGTGGGTTGCACTATACTTCCTTTTGCGCTCCAGCGTCTGGGGTATGGATAGCTGAACGCTGGTGGATGCTGTGGAGGATCGTGGAGGCGAAGATGGGGTTTTCGCACGGGAGGTGTTGGGGCCGGGGTCCTGGGCAGGGGGCTGACTAGCAGATGACACAGGGGAAGGAGCAGTGGTGTGCCCGGCCGGAGGTGAACGTGCTTGGTGCCATTGAGTGGGGTGTTTAGCATTCATATGCCTGCGCATACTGGTGGTAGTTAAGATAGTAGTGGTGGAACCCCTGCTGATCCTGGTTTGGCACAGGTTGCACACCACAGTCCGTCGGTCATCCAGTGTTTCTTTAAGGAACCTCCAGACTTCTGAAAATCTAGCCCTCGCCACGGGAGCTTGACTACGGGAAACATTTGGCGCTGATGCACCAGCTCTGGCCCTGCCTCTCCGTCTGGCCCCACCACTGCCTCTTCCAACCTGTTCTGCTATAGGACTCGCGTCCGTCTCAGAAGCACTGTGTTCACCCGGCCTATCAACCCAGCTTGGGTCTGTCACCTCATCATCCTCAGTCCCTCAGTCTGCTCCCCCCTCGGACTTCCTGCCCTGACAACAACTTCACCACTGTCTGACAACCGTGTCTCCTCATCGTCCGACACCTCTTTACACACTTCTTCCACTACGTCAATAATGTCATCATCACCCACAGACTGCGACCGGTGGAAAACCTGGGCATCGGAAAATAGCTCAGCAGCAACCGGACAAGTGGTTTGTGACTCTGGGAAGGGTCCAGAAAACAGATCCTCAGAGTATGCCGGTTCAAATGCCAAATTTGGCAGGGAGGGGGCAGACTGGGGGGAAGGAGGCTGAGGTGGAGTAGCTGGAGGAGTGCTGATTTCGGTGACATGGGTGGACTGCGTGGAAGACTGACTGGTGGACAAATGGCTAGAAGAATTGTCCGCAATCCACGACATCACCTCTTCGCACTGTTCTGGCCTCAACAGTGCTCTACCACGAGTCCCAGTAACTTGAGACATGATGAACCTAGGGAGTGTAGCTCTGTGGCGTTCCCCTGCTCCCTCATCAGCAGGTGGTGTCTCACCCCGCCCAGGACCACTTGCTCTGACCCCTGCAGTAGTTGGACGCCCACGTCCATGCCCTCGTCCTCTACCCCTAGCCCTCGGGTTAAACATTTTCCAAATTAAAGTGTAAACTTAAATTTTTTTTTTTTTTGTGTTTATTTTATTTTATTTTTTTTAAACAAAACGATGATATCCTATTGCTATGGCTAGTTTCTACACTGACAGCACACAACTGGATTTTGTGCTGTGCCTGATGACTTTGAGTTATAAAAAGAAATAAACGTAAAAAAAAATAAATCAGAAGACTGTGCCTAATTCATATCAAACCCCTAATAAATTTTCCCACTTCGGTGTTTAAGGTGGATATGGGTGTCACTAAGAGCTAAACACAACGGTGGCAAGTCTCCCAGCAAATTCCTTACAATATGGTACTAGCTGCACTACTAGTGGCAGCAAGCCCAGTCACAAGCAAACAAAAAAAAGTAAAATATAACGCTATTGTAGGCCTAAGTAAGCCGTTGGGGTTTTCCTATGGCTATTTTCTAGCCTACACTGAAAGCACACTGCTTTGCCAGATGACTTTGGGTTATAAAAAGAAATAAACGTAATAAAAAATGAATCAGCAGACTGTGCGTAATTCAAATCAAACCCCTAATAAATTGTCCCACTTCGGTGTTTGAGGTGGATATGTGTGTCACCAAGAGCTAAACACAACGGTCGCAAGTCTCCCAGCAAATTACTCACAATATGGTACTAGCTGCACTACTAATGGCAGCAAGCCCAGTCACAGGCAAACCAAAAAAAGTAAAATAAAACGTTATTGTAGCCCTAAGAAGGGCTGTTGGGTTCTTGTAGAATCACTCCTGCCTAACACTATTCTAATAGAACACCCTAATGCTTTCCCTGACCAGCAGCAGCTCTCTCCCTAGCGGCATCCAGACAGAGAATGATCCGAGCAGCGCGGGCAGGGGCTAGTCTATTCCAGGGTCACCTGATCAGGCCAGCCAACCACTGCTATCGACGTGTAAGGGTACCACGTCTTGCTGGGTGGAGTGAAGAGTCTCCTGGCTTGTGATTGGCTCCGTTTCTGGCCGACAAAAATCACAACGGCGGGAGATGCCATTTTCTCGAGCGGGCGAAGTATTCATCCGAGGAACGAGCAGTTTCGAGTACGCTAATGCTCGAACGAGCATCAAGCTCGGACGAGTATGTTCGCTCATCTCTAATCTTTACCCATATGTTGTCATCAATATGTTATGCCTATCTTTGATTTGATTTATATACACATTTCCTATTCAGTGCCTGATGAAGGTCTGATGTATATAGACCGAAATGTTGCATGTAAATTTGGATTGCTACTCTACTTTCACTTGAATAAAATATACTATGAAAATTCATAGACATAGCTGACCTGAGTGAAATAAGAGGAAACTGTTTTATTTGTAACTCTGCTCTGATTCTCCTGCCAATAGGAAATTGTCTAAATATGGAACGAATAGGCCTTGACCCTCTCTTATATGGGCTGCCATTTTTGACACTATCATTATTTTTGAAGACTGCACTGCTGTAATGATGGCTCGGGGATTCAGGGGCAACTAACCAGACAGTGAGCCCTAAGTCTGAGCCCCCCAATGCTGTCACCTGCCTACTTGCCTCCGGTATTCTATTGATACGGGACAACCACGAAGACGATCCCTTCCTAGGCTACAGTGCAGACAAAAAACACGACAAACAAACAATACACACAGGTAGCGAAGTCAGGTAAACCGGGTCACAACGGAGAGAGCAATATATAAGCAGAATCAGAAAGCGAAAGCCGAGGTAAGTAACGAAAGCCAAAGTCAGAATGCCAGAGAAGTCAATATCAAAACAAAACGCAGAAAGGACTGGGGAGCTGAAAAATACGAATATTACCAGCGCTGGGGAACCTGTGCTGGGAAGTAATATAGGTGACTGGGGAACCTCCCCTCAAGGTGACTGGAGGAGAGATCTGTCATTCACAGCAGGTTAACTGTTGCTAGACTGCAGGGAAGCGGGTGTGGTGCAACAATCAACCCTGCAGCAATCTCAGTCCCAGTTCACACACAGGAAGACTGAACAACCTCAACGCCTTCTAAGCCGCATACCGCGGACAGAAGACGATACAGGCAAAGACGTAACAGTACCCCCCCTTTTACGAGGGGCCACTGGACCCTCATTATTCCCACCTGGTTTAGAAGGATTTCAGCAGTGGTATATGTTGAGGAGACGTGGAGCATGGAGATCTTTACCAGAAACCCAGGTACGATGTTCCGGGCCATAACCTTTCCAATGGACCAGATATTGGACAGAGTTTTGTACCCTGCGGGAATCCAAAATCTTTTCTACCTCAAACTCTAGTTCACCTTGGACCACCACAGGAGCTGGTGGTTTAGTCACGGGTAACACGGGAGGGATATATTTTTTCAGAAGAGATTTGTGAAAAACATTATGAATGCGAAGAGAGCTAGGTAATTGTAACCTAAAAGAGACGGGATTAATAATTTCGTTAATCGTGTATGGCCCAATAAATCGAGGAGCAAATTTCCCAGATGGCACTCTGAGACGCAAATTTCTTGTAGATAGCCACACTCGTTCCCCCACATTATATTCAGGACCGGGAGATCGTTTTTTATTAGCCTGACGCCGTTGGGTATCTTGGGCTTTCACCAGGTTCGACAGAACCCGTGCCCAGACTAAGCTCAGCCTTTGGAACGTTGCTTCGGCGGCAGGGTTAACAGACTCAATGTCTTGGCAGGACGAAAACTTTGGGTTGAACCCGTAATTACAAAAGAACGGCGACATTTTAGATGAGGTACTAACCCTGTTGTTTAAGGCAAATTCGGCGAGCGGGAGAAAGGATCTCCATTTCTCCTGGTTATCGGAAATAAAGCATCTTAAAAACTGTTCAAGCGATTGGTTAAGTCTCTCTGTCTGCCCATTAGTCTCTGGAAAGCGGAAGAAAACGAAAGAGAGATTCCCAATTTACCACAAAATTCTCTCCAGAATTTAGAGACAAACTGTACCCCCCGATCAGAGACAATATTTTCTGGTATATTGTTTATGAACAATGAGGCCAATAATTTAGCACTGGGTAATTTCCTGAGGGGTACTAAATGACACATTTTCGAGAATCGGTCACAAACCACCCAAATGACAGTTCTCCCTTGAGAAACAGGTAAGTCAGTTATAAAGTCCATGGAGATATGAGTCCAGGGTTTTTTAGGCAGAGGGAGAGGTGGGAGAAGTCCCTCTGGTACTCTTCTGGGCACCTTAGACCTGGCACATATATCACATGCTGCTACGAACTCCTGAACGTCACGTGACCACGAGGGCCACCAGTACAACCTTTCTAAGAGATACTTAGTGCCGGCAATACCAGGATGTCCGGCGAGCACAGAGCAATGGATCTCCTCTAAGACCCGGAGACGAAGATTATGTGGCACAAACAATTTACCCATAGGAAGATTACTAGGCGCAAGATCTTGAGAGTTCGAGATAGCGGTGGCGAGGTCATGGTCAATGGCAGATAACACAATACCAGGTGATAGGATCTTATCTGGGACAACCTCTGGGGTATTGTCGTTACCAAAGCTACGTGAAAGAGCATCTGCTTTGATATTCTTAGTGCCTGGACGGTAAGTAACAACAAAATTAAAACGAGTAAAGAAGAGTGCCCAGCGAGCTTGTCTGGGGGACAGTCGTTTAGCATTATCTAAGTATAACAGGTTCTTATGGTCAGTAATCACAGTTATGCGATGTTTAGCTCCTTCTAGGAAGTGTCTCCATTCCTCGAATGCCCATTTTATGGCCAAAAGCTCTCTGTTACCCACATCATAATTATGTTCGGCAGAGGAGAACTTCCTGGAGAAGAAAGCTACAGGTTTTAGGTTAGTGAGAGACTTTGATCCCTGAGATAACACTGCTCCCACCCCTACTTCGGATGCATCAACTTCAACTACAAAAGGGTGATTCAAATCAGGTTGAGTCAAAACTGGCGCGGTTACAAAACATCTTTTAAGCTGTGCAAATGCTTGCTCCGCCTCTGGAGTCCAATTGGTCAGATCAGCACCCTTTTTAGTGAGATCCGTCAACGGCTTAGCCACAACAGAAAAATTCTTAATAAATTTGCGATAATAGTTGGCAAACCCTAAAAACCGCTGACGGGCTTTAAGAGTGTTGGGATGTTCCCATTTCTCGATAGCCGTGACCTTAAGTGGATCCATACAAAAAGATTTAGGGGTGATAATATAACCCAAAAAAGTAATCTTTTGGACCCCGAACAGACATTTAGACAACTTAGCACATAAGGAATTCTTACGTAATCTAGAGAGAACATCCCTGATCTGTCGGATATGAGTTGACCAGTCAGGGGAAAAAATCAGAATATCATCCAGATAGACTACCACATATTGACCCAGGATATCACGAAAAATATCATTCACAAATTCTTGAAATACTGCTGGTGCATTACACAACCCGAAGGGCATCACACAATATTCAAAGTGTCCTTCGGGGGTATTAAAAGCAGTTTTCCACTCGTCCCCCCTTTTGATGCGAATCAGGTTGTAGGCACCACGGAGGTCAATTTTGGAGAACCAGCGGGCACCCACCACCTGGTTAAGCAAATCAGGGATAAGAGGAAGTGGGTATTGGTTTTTGACAGTGATGTTATTCAGTTCACGGTAATCAATACAGGGTCTAAGTCCACCATCTTTTTTCCCAACAAAGAAAAAAACAGCCCCCATAGGGGAATTCGAGGGTCGTATATGACCCTTTTGAAGGCTCTCTTGTATATACTCTCGCATAGCCTCTCGTTCTGGGGAAGACAAATTAAAAATCCTTCCCTTGGGATATTTAGACCCGGGAATGAGATCGATCCCACAGTCATAAGGCCTATGTGGAGGCAGGGACTCGGCAGTCTTTTTATCAAAAACATCAGAGAAATCAGAGATAAATTCAGGCAGAGTTTCCTCCTCTGACTGACATTCAGAGAGGAACAGCGTATTACAATGGGAGGAACACAGCGGATCCCATTTAACCAGTTCACCAGTGGTCCAATTAAATACAGGATTGTGTACAGATAACCATGGAAACCCCTAAATGACATCAGCGGACAAGTTTTTTAAAACAAAAAACACTACCCGTTCGGTGTGAATAGCACCAACCTGCATGGTTATCTGTGGAGTTCTGAAACAAACTCTACCCCCCTTAAAGGGGTAGAATCTGCCCCCACAACCAGGACAGGAGGATTCTGGTTAACCAACTCCAGCCCTAGGGCTGAAACAAAAGCAAAGTCAATAAAATTAGCAACGGATCCAGAATCAACCATAGCTTGTCCAGATATAGACTTATCTTTAGCAAACAGAGACACTGGCAACTAAATTTTAGATACCGAGTCGGAAGATACCTGTGCGCCTGAGTGACACTCCCGATTACCACTCAGGCGCTGAAGTTTTCCGCCTGTGGCCTGGGTCTGGTAGGGCAGCCTCTCAAGAAGTGTCCAGATTCACCGCAGTAAAAGCAAAGACGATTCTTCTGGCGATGCTCTTTCCGGGTTTTGGCTCTCGCCGTGCCCAACTGCATAGGTTCTTGTTCAGAAATAGGAGAGACAGAGTTTTTAGGAGAAAGTAAAGGTGACCCGGAGGAGTGACTCGCACCTACACTATCTTTTCGTCTGTCCCGTAGGCGACGATCAATGCGGACTGCTAAGGCCATGGTTTGCTCCAGTGAGTTTGGATCAGGATGACCAATCCAGGCATCCTTTACAGGTTCTGACAGGCCTTTTCTGAAGAGGGCTTTCAGGGACGGTTCACACCAGTTCAAGGTTACGCAGTGTTTGCGGAATTCCATGCAGTATTCCTCCACAGAGCGGGTACCCTGCGAAAGAGACAGCAAACTGGATTCCGCAAGCCCAACATGATCGGGTTCTGAGTATATGGCCCCCAAGGATCGAAAAAAGCGTTCCAAAGAGGACCACTCCTCTGCGGCTGGAGGTAGTTTCAGGGCCCATGCCTGGGGATCCCCCTGGAGTAAGGAAATAACCACCCCTACCATTTGAGTCTGGGAGTATAACGGGTTAACCCGAAAATAAAGCAAACAGGATTCCCTGAAAGTCTCAAATTTCTCTCTATCACCTGAGAATCGATCCGGGAGTAACATATTTACCTTGTTAATACTGGGGAGTGGAGGTTGTGGAGCAGCAGGAGACGTGGCAGGGGTCTCTGCTCTAAACTGAGTTAGAACATGGACCTGGTTAGCCAGATCAGCCACAATGCCTGCTAGGCCTTCCATGCGATGCACAAGATCCGGGATGGAGCTCATCCTGGCGGGTCCGGAAGACGTAGCAAACTAAGGATTTAAAGGGCTGGTAATAATGTAATGATGGCTCGGGGATTCAGGGGCAACTAACCAGACAGTGAGCCCTAAGTCTGAGCCCCCCAATGCTGTCACCTGCCTACTTGCCTCCGGTATCCTATTGATACGGGACAACCACGAAGACGATCCCTTCCTAGGCTACAGTGCAGACAAAAAACACGACAAACAAACAATACACACAGGTAGCGAAGTCAGGTAAACCGGGTCACAACGGAGAGAGCAATATATAAGCAGAATCAGAAAGCGAAAGCCGAGGTAAGTAACAAAAGCCAAAGTCAGAATGCCAGAGAAGTCAATATCAAAACAAAACGCAGAAAGGACTGGGGAGCTGAAAAATACGAATATTACCAGCGCTGGGGAACCTGTGCTGGGAAGTAATATAGGTGACTGGGGAACCTCCCCTCAAGGTGACTGGAGGAGAGATCTGTCATTCACAGCAGGTTAACTGTTGCTAGACTGCAGGGAAGCGGGTGTGGTGCAACAATCAACCCTGCAGCAATCTCAGTCCCAGTTCACACACAGGAAGAATGAACAACCTCAACGCCTTCTAAGCCGCATACCGCGGACAGAAGACGATACAGGCAAAGACGTAACAACTGCATTGAAAATGGGAAACTTCTGACTCCACCTGAATTGCTACTCTTAGGAATTTTTGGTATTCTGGAAAAATAGCTAGAAGTCCAACTTTTCATTGGGGTACAAGCTGTTTTCCGCAGCTAACTTGCACCTAAAAGGAAGGGGGGGGGCAACTGTGCTGAGGGAGAAGATCCTAGCAGGGGTGGCAGAGTATTTAAACTAGGATCGGGGAAGGAGGAAAAGGAAGACATTGAAGGGGTAGACAGGTCAGAGAAGGGGTAGGTTTTGTTGGTGGGTGGTGAGGTGGGCGGTGTATGTGGGACCAAGGCAGTGGATAAGGAGATCCACCAGTTGCAAAACAGTGAAGAGGATATATGTGCCAGTAAAATTCCTTTAAATCAGATAAATACATGTGGAAAATGAAACTGCATGTTCTCAAATGACAGAAGTATCACAGGCAAAATGGGTGAGCTTGAGGCTCTGGTATTATAGGAACAGTTAGATGTTGTTGGTGTAGCAGAGACATGGCTTGAGGCATCGCATGAATGGGGTGTTAATATTCAAGGTTTTACACTCTTTCGGAAAGACAAGGCAAATAGAAGGGGAGGTGGTGTATGTTTGTATGTCAGAAGAGACTTAAAAGCAATTGTGAATGAGACAGTGGTCTCAGAAGAGTGTGAGGAGGCTGAAACTTTGTGGGATGAAATTCAAAGTCAAGAGAGCTTTGAGAAAATTATTTTTGGTGTAATATATAGACCCCCTAACATCTCTGAGGAAATAGAGGGTCACCTATATAAACAGATGAAGTGGGCTGCACTGGAGGGGACAGTAGGGATAATGGCAGACTTTAACTTTCCAAATATAAATTGGGGTCAGGGCGTTTCTTCATCTGTGAAGGGGAGACATTTTATCAACTTTCTGCAGGATAATTTTATGGTGCAGCTTGTAGAAGATCCCACAAGAGGTGACGCAATCACCTTGTGATTTCTAACAATGAGGAGATTGTCCAAAATGTCAGTGTCCGGGAACCCCTTGGGAACAGCGATCATAATATAATTATTTTCATCTTAAATTGTAAAAAACAGAAACAGGTGGGAAAATCGAAAACTTTGAATTTTAAGAGGGCTAAATTCTAGAAATTCAGGGCTCAATACAGGATATACACTCACCGGCCACTTTATTAGGTACACCATGCTAGTAACGGGTTGGACCCCCTTTTGCCTTCAGAACTGCCTCAATTCTTCGTGGCATAGATTCAACAAGGTGCTGGAAGCATTCCTCAGAGATTTTGGTCCATATTGACATCATGGCATCACACAGTTGCCGCAGATTTGTCGGCTGCACATCCATGATGCGAATCTCCCGTTCCACCACATCCCAAAGATGCTCTATTGGATTTAGATGTGGTGACTGTGGAGGCCATTTGAGTACAGTGAACTCATTGTCATGTTCAAGAAACCAGTCTGAGATGATTCCAGCATTATGACATGGCGCATTATCCTGCTGAAAGTAGCCATCAGATGTTGGGTACATTGTGGTCCTAAAAGGATGGACATGGTCAGCAACAATGCTCAGGTAGGCTGTGGCGTTGCAACGATGCTCAATTGGTACCAAGGGGCCCAAAGAGTGCCAAGAAAATATTCCCCACACCATGACACCACCACCAGCCTGATCCGTTGATACAAGGCAGGATGGATCCATGCTTTCATGTTGTTGACGCCAAATTCTGACCCTACCATCCGAATGTCGCAGCAGAAATCGAGACTCATCAGACCAGGCAACGTTTTTCCTATCTTCTACTGTCCAATTTCGATGAGCTTGTGCAAATTGTAGCCTCAGTTTCTTGTTCTTATCTGAAAGGAGTGGCACCCGGTGTGGTCTTCTGCTGCTGTAGCCCATCTGCCTCAAAGTTCAACGTACTGTGCGTTCAGAGATGCTCTTCTGCTTACCTTGGTTGTAACGGGTAGCGATTTGAGTCACTGTTGCCTTTCTATCAGCTTGAACCAGTCTGCCCATTCTCCTCTGGCATCAACAAGGCATTTCCGCCCACAGAACTGCCGCTCACTGGATGTTTTTTCTTTTTCGGACCATTCTCTGTAAACCCTAGAGATGGTTGTGCGTGAAAATCCCAGTAGATCAGCAGTTTCTGAAATACTCAGACCAGCCCTTCTGGCACCAACAACCATGCCATGTTCAAAGGCACTCAAATCACCTTTCTTCCCCATATTGATGCTCGGTTTGAACTGCAGGAGATTGTCTTGACCATGTCTACATGCCTAAATGCACTGAGTTGCCACCATGTGATTGGCTGATTAGAAATTAAGTGTTAACGAGCAGTTGAACAGGTGTACCTAATAAAGTGGCCGGTGAGTGTAGACTGGGATCAGATACTGTCAAATGATGATAAGAATGTTAAATGGGAGAAATTCAAATCTATCCTGGGTTTTTATAATTCTAAATTTATTCCAATAGGTAACAAGTATAGACGGGCCAGATTACACCCCACATGGCTTACAGCTACAGTTAAAAGGGCAATTAATGAGAAAAAGAGAGCATTCAAAAAATATAAATCTGACGGATCACCTAAGGCTTTCAATACCTACAAAAAACTTACCAAAATCTGTAAAAAGGAAATCAAATCAGCCAAAATACAAAATGAAATACAGGTGGCTAAAGATAGCAAAACAAATCCCAAGCAATTTTTTAAGTATATCAATGCAAAAAAAATAAAAAAAAAATAAAAAAAAAAATCGGTCAGAACAGGTTGGACCCCTTTATTCTGAAAATGGGGCAGCGGTGACTGGAGACCAAGAGAAAGCGGAGATACTTAATGGGTTTTTAGTACCATTTATACGATAGAAGAAAAAACTTCTGACGTGGGTGGTGCCAGTGCGGGTCATGCATTCTGTAATATACTAGACTGGCTGAATGTAGACATGATCCAATCTAAGCTCAATAAAATCAATGTGTACAAGGCTCCTGGACCAGATGGGTTACACCCCAGAGTTCTTAAAGAACTCAGTTCTGTTATTGCTGTACCGCTGTGTAAAATCTTCAGGGATTCCGTAATGTCTGGTGTGGTGCCAAGTGACTGGCGCAAGGCAAATGTGGTGCCAATATATAAAAAGGGCTCTAGGGGGGCGTGGCTAGCAGCCGACATGAACGGCTGCACTTAGAGAGAGCTCCGCAGCTACACTGGGGTTTCTCCACATAATCCTGCCCTAAATCAGCAAATATACCTGGAACCAGGTCAAGGGGCTCCGCTGTCGGTCGGACCCCTGCAAAGATGCAGAAAAACACCGCTGCCGCCGCTGCTGAGCGGCTAAAACCATTCGCACGCTCCGACTCACCTCGTGTTGCAGTTCCCGCCACTCGCTCACCAGCATCGTCACCTAGGCCAGAGCAGGCAGATCCTGAAATACCTGATGATGACCACGAGCCTACACTCCGAGAGGTTTCACAGCAACTGCTCATGGCTATCCATGAGTCCACAACCTCGCTGACTACGCGGATTGAAGAGGTAAAAGTGGATGTGGGCCTGCTTAGACATGATATGCAGAAACTAAGGGAGCGAGTGAGAGAGACGGAGACACGCATATCCCATCTCGAAGATTCATCTGCTCCAGAGTCGGGTCAGATACAGGCCCTGGAGCGCATAACTGCTCAATGGATGCAACGCGCAGATGAAATAGAAAACCGGCTGCGCCGGAATAACCTCCGCATGCTTGGCTTACCAGAACGAGCTGAAGGCCGCGATCCGGTAGCCTTCATGGAGGCCTGGCTGAAAGATACGCTGCCAGATGCCAACCTATCCACCTCCTTCGCCATCGAGAGGGCACATAGGGTGCCTGGAAGGCCTCCTATACCAGGAGCACCACCGCGGCCTATGCTCACCAGGATCATGAGCAGCAAGGATCGAGACCAACTACTACAGGCAGCCAGAAGAAAAGGTACCAGAACCTACCAGAACACCAACATATCGATCTTCCCCGACTTCTCGGCTGCCCTGCAGAAAACAAGGGCTTCCTTTATGGGAGTGAAGAAACGTCTAAGAGAGATGCAGATTCATTACAGTATGACATTTCCAGCTCACCTTCGGGTCATCTATGAGGAGCGTTCACACTTCTTTACGTCTCCTACTGAGGTCGATTCCTGGATAAACACCCTGCGGAGATCACCGAGGCGCTGAACACCAGCCGGAAGGCTGTCATTGAGATGGGTGGTCGTGTTCTACGACTGGCTCTGCTGGTCATAATGTCTTGGACAGCCCATATATTCACCCTCCATCAGAGGATCGGGTAACGTTACATAAACCTGGTAACTAATATTCGCACATGTATATTAATAGTCTATTTGTCACCTAAGATAATATATATGTTTACTGGTTAAATGTATTAGCTTTTGGGGGCCCCAGTGAACGGAGCAATAGTCTGTTTTTTCACTTTTTACATCTAACACAGACTACCCCGTTATTACTGCCACGTGCTACAGGCAGGAAACTAGTCCACGGACTTCTTTCCAATCTATACTTGCTAAGTTAGCAAGCTAGCTGTTGATTGTGCTTAAATTGATATGTCACTTAAACTGTTTTCATGGAACGTAAGGGGGTTGGGGGAGATTAAGAAACGCCACATATTTTTTGCCTATATGAAACGACACACTCCACATTTAATGTGTCTACAAGAGACGCACCTTACAAGCCAAACCACCTCAGTCTTAAAAAAGCCCTGGATACAGTGGGCAGGTCACGCGACACATACCTCCTATTCTAGAGGTGTATCCTTTATGATACATCGCACGGTGCGATGGGAGCCCGATGTGGTGCATAAAGACCCAGAGGGCCGTTATATATTTATTCATGCATGGATTAATTGCAAATAGAGATGAGCGAGCACTAAAATGCTCGGGTGCTCGTTACTCGAGCCGAACATTTCCAGATGCTCGAGTGCTCGTTTCGAGTAACGAGCCCCATTGAAGTCAATGGGAGACCCGAGCATTTTTCAAAGGGACCATGGTTCAGGAATAAAATGTGTTATTTAATTGAAAAATAATGTCTTCTGATAATTTGCAAACATCTGCGATCTATTCTTCACTGTTCCGCGCGTATATTATCTCCCGACAAGTTAGCAGATGTAAAGAACAGTGAAGAATAGAATAAAAACAGTGAACACAGTGAACACAGTGAACACAGGATCATTTAAGATAAAAACACAGTGCAGAACACAGTGCAGAATAGATTACAGATGTTCGGCACATCTGCTTACTTGTCGGGAGATACGCGCGGAACGGCGCGAACAAAATAGCATGTGAAGAACAATATATATGTGTGTGAAGAACACATTGCAGATGTTTAAATACATCTGCAATGTGTTCTACACACATATATATTGTTCTTCACATGCTATTTTGTTCGCACCGTTCCGCGCGTATCTTCCGACAAGTAAGCAGATGTGCCGAACATCTGTAATCTATTCTGCACTGTGTTCTGCACTGTGTTTTTATCTTAAATGATCCTGTGTTCACTGTTTTTATTCTATTCTTCATTGTTCTTCACTGTGTTTTTTTTAATTAAATGCTCGATCTCGAGCAGGGGAAATACTCGTCCGAGCAACGAGCCGTCTCGAGTACCCTAATGCTCGACCGAGCATCAAGCTCGGACGAGCATGTTCGCTCATCTCTAATTGCAAACCATTCGTACTCATTGGCGTGTATATCCCCCCAGCCTCCTCCTTAGATATATTGTATGAAGCGGCGGGATTCGCGGCTGCTTATCCCCATGCCACGGTCCTCTGCATGGGAGACCTCAACTCTATGCTGGAACCCTCCCTTGACAAACTTTGGGCACCGGGCACGGCCCCCTCCATCCCACGCACCACTAATTTGCAGATGCTCCTTACTGAAATGGACTGGATTGATCTGTGGTGATGTCGCCATCCTCAGCTCCGGGAGTACTCCTGCTACACTCCAGGCAGAAATACACTCTCCCGAATAGATTACCTTTTAGGTAACACACTGGCACATACTTGGCTGACTGGTATCACATTCTTACCCCGAGGGCTCTCAGATCACTCTCCTCCCATGACCGAACTACAGTGCTCCCCTCCTAACCCTGTCCAGGGAATCAGGAAGATTTACCCTTTCTGGCTAACACTAATAGCTAACGGTGACCAAACGCCCATGCACCTACAGTCCTTTCTAGAACATAACTCCCCAGACCATAACCCTTCCTATTTTTGGGAATCACTCAAAGCCTCGCTTAGATCATACTTACAGACGGCCATTAAACATATTAAAAGGGCCACAGCCACTGAAGAAGAGGCATTAGCGGCCCAGTGCGTCTCCCTAGATGCAACGTTTATTGCTGACCCCACTGACAACAACAGAGAGGCCTGGCTTCTTGCTGGTAGGAAATATGTGCAAATCCTTCGCGAGAAACAGAAACGTCGTATGTTTTTCACGCAACAGAAATATTTTGAGATGGGCAACCAATCCAGTGCTCTCCTGGCCCATATAGTACACCAGAACAATTCATCCCCAGCTATCCTCAAAATCATGGGTGCGGATAGGAATACACAGACTGACAACGCAGACATACTCAACACATTCACTTCATTTTACCAAGACCTTTACAGCTCGAGATGTAACAAAACCCCAGTAGAGACAGCTCAATACCTAGGTGACTTGACCTTCCCCCGTCTTACTCAGGAACAAAACCAGATGTTAGATGCCCCCATATCCCTAGATGAGTTAAAGGAAGCATTGTAGGAAATGAATGAGGGGACCGGGCCCGGACGGGTTTCCGATTGAAACCTACCAACAATACCAGGACCAAATTCTTCCCCCTCTCCTCTAGGTTCTACAAAAAGCCTTTGAAAGAGGTACCCTACCACCCTCCTTCTACGAGGCCACGATAGTGCTAATTTTAAAGCCCGGAAAAGACCCCCTGGATTGTGGGTCCTATAGACCCATATCCTTACTAAACTCAGACTACAAGCTTCTAACTAAAATTCTAGTCCGTAGATTGAATTCCGTTGTCTCCTCACTGGTCCATTCGGATCAAGCAGGTTTCATGCCGGGTCGCAGCACCTCGGATAACCTGCGTCGTACACAGGTAGTGCTGCAGATAGGACAGGCTAGACAAGAAGATTGAGTCTTGGCATCATTAGATGCCACCAAGGCCTTTGATTCCGTAGAGTGGCCATACTTAATAGCAGTCCTCGAGCATTTTGGATTTAGCCTCTCCTTTGTTAAATGGATTTCCATGTTATATGCTCACCCAAAAGCCTTGGTTGCCCTGAACGGCCAACAGTCAAGAAGCTTTAGGTTGGGCAGGGGCACCCATCAAGGATGTCCCCTGCCCCCCCTGCTATTTGCATTGGCTATTGAGCCCTTGGCCATAAGAATCAGAGCTGATGAGCTGTACAGGGGGGTACTTGGGACACAACACGAGGAGCGTCTTGCTTTGTATGCAGACGACCTCCTCTTATTCATGGTGAATCCAGACACTACACTACCCCGGGCAATCGATGTTATTAATGATTTCAGCCACTACTCCGGGTTGACCATCAATTGGTCTAAATCTTATTTACTTTACCTCTCTCCGAACAGGGCCCCTTCACCGCCGCAAGTATGTAATCTACAGGTGGCTGAGAGAGTTAAATATCTGGGACTCATTCTCACCAAGACCCCAACAGACTCGCTACAATATAACATAGATCCCCTTCTCATAACATTTAGAGACAAATTTAAGATATGGGCCTCCTTACCTCTGTCAGTCCCGGGCAGGATCAACCTAATTAAATTAATAGTGCTTCCCAAATGTTTATATGCCTTACAACACATATATGTACCCATACCCAAGCAGTTTTTTGACATACTGGACTCAATGTTAATATCCTTTATTTGGGGCAAGTCTAGATCCAAACTACAGTTAGCAAAGCTACAGCAACCAAAAGAACAAGCAGGAATGGCCCTACCAAATGTCTACCTATATTACCTGGCCGGTCAGTTGAAATACTTACCAAAATGGTTGGGCCCTTCAACACCCACGTTTCCCGAAGCACATCTGTCTGCATACCTAGAGGGGAGAACCCTCTGGTCTGTTCTGGAGGGAGAGGCCCCATTCATGAGACATCTTCTGCCCATTCACACCACAGCCCAAAAGATATGAAGAGCTGCTAAACAAATAGCACCCCCGACAGACACACCAGCAGAGACTCCCCTATGGGGAAATGTCACGCTCACACACTTAACGCAATTAGGGGATCACCAATACTGGTCTTCATATGGTATTAAGACACTGGGGGACATATATTCAAATAACACACTGCAAGCATTCGCAGATCTGAAGGATAAATTTGGTCTGCTTAACACGCACTTTTATAAATACTTGAGACTATGCCATGCCTTATCTGCACAATTTCCGGATCCCCAATTTGCGGTAGCCAAATACCCCCTGGTCGTAAGATCCCAGGGTCCTTGAGGCTTGATTTCCATGCTGTACTCCCACCTTATCTATGCAAGGGCACTAGCTACTCCGCTGTCAATAATAAGATTCAACTACATATCATACATCAGAGCTATTTAACACCTATAACACTATATAAAATGAAACGTATACCTGCTCCACAATGCCACCGCTGTTACCACAACCCAGCAGACTTTCACCATATGATCTGGGAGTGTCCAGTTCTACAGGGGTATTGGTCAGAGGTCATAACGACACTGACGTCAATAATGGGAAGGCCGGTTCCCCTCTCTCCCGGAGTCTGTCTGTTTGGGCTCCTGGATGAGGAGGTCTGGTCGCACTATGAGCGAATATGCTTCAATGAGTCTCTATTCATGGCTAGAAAAGTAATTGTTTTGAGGTGGATGGACTCAAGACCCCCTAAGTGTAGCACATGGAAAAAACTCACAAATAAAATAATAACGTATGAGAAAGTTGTTTACAAGAATAGGAAGTGCCCCCTCAAGTTTAACAAAATATGGGATCAGTGGTGTGACTCCCCCCTCACAACACACCAGCCACAGGATCTAGCGGAAGCTATTAGTGAATTGACCTAGATTATATAGCTTATATTAAAACAAACTGGATGCTTATCCACATGACGGAAATTACCGCACGCCAACCTATACCCGCGATTTTGGGAATGTACCTGACAGCATTTGTATCCTATCTCTCAGAAGAGTGCAACGGCAGCTAGAGTGTAATGTTTAGTTCACTTATGTTCATTGTATTGTTTTTATCTTAATCCTGTGATTTTAGCTTTTTGCAGGAATTTATACCCGCTATTGCATGTTTATGTACAGATATACTGATTCAGATGAAGACATGTCATACGATGCTACATTGTACAAAGTGCATAATTTATACCTGCAAATCTTTAAATAAAACAGAGTTTAAAAGAAAAAAAAAAGGGATCTAGAACTTCGCCAGGCAATTACAGGCCTGTAAGCGTAACTTCCATTATGGGGAAAATACTGGAAGGGTTAGTAAAAGACTATATACTGGAATATGTGACATCAAATAGTATAATAAGTGACAGCCAGCATGGGTTTACTAAGAATAGAAGTTGTCAAACTAACCTGCTTCTATGAGGAGGTGAGCAGATGCCTGGATGGAGGAGCAGCTGTGGATATTGTGTTCTTGGACTTTGCAAAGGCATTTGACACTGTCCCTCATAGACGCTTGATGGGTAAAATTAGGGCTATTGGTTTGGCAGAAATCATTTGCAATTGGATTGAAAACTGGTTGAAGGATCTTATCCAGAGAGGTGTTGTCAATGATTCCTACTTGGAATGGTCACTAGTTATAAGTGGTGTACCCCAGGGTTCTGTGCTTGCCCCACTACTATTTAATATATTTATTAATGATATAGAGGTAGGAATTAATAGCACTGTGTCTATTTTTGCAGATGACACCAAGCTGTGTAGTGTAATACAGTCTATGGAGGATGTTCCTAGACTGCAGGCTGACTTGGACAAACTGAATGTTTGGTCATCCACTTGGCAAATGAGGTTTAATGTGGATAAATGTAAGGTTATGCACCTGGGGGCTAATAATCCAAAAGCAAAATATGTCCTTGGGGGAGTAAATCTGGGAGAGTCCCTTGTTGAGAAGGACCTAGGGGTACTAGTAGATCATAAATTGAATAACAGCATGCAATGTCAATCAGCTGCCTCTAAAGCCAGTAGGATCTTGTCATGTATCAAAAGTGGTATGGACTCTCGTGATATGCTGTCCAGTTCTGGCCACCGGTCCATAGAAAGGATGCCCTGGAGCTGGAGAAGGTTCAACGTAGAGCCACAAAAATGATAAGGGGTATGGAGGGTCTTAGTTATGAGGAGAGATTAAAACAACTAGACTTATTTAGTCTGGAAAAGACGACTACGAGGGGACATGATTAATTTATTTAAATATATGAATGGTCCATACAAAAAATATGGTGGTAAGTTGTTTCAGATTAAATCAAATCAAAAGACGAGGGGGCACTGTCTCCGTCTGGGGAAATCAAGGTTTAATCACCAGAGGCGACAGGACTTTTTTTTTACTATGAGAACTGTCAATCTGTGGAATAGCCTGTCTCAGGCGCTGGTCACAGCAGGGACAGCAGAGAGCTTTAAGAAGGGTCTAGATTAGAGATGAGCGAACATGCTCGTCCGAGCTTGATGCTCGGTCGAGCATTAGCGTACTCGAAACTGCTCGTTGCTCGGACGAATACTTCGCCCGCTCGAGAAAATGGCAGCTCCCGCCGTTTTGCTTTTTGGCGGCCAGAAACAGAGCCAATCACAAGCCAGGAGACTCTGCACTCCACCCAGCATGACGTGGTACCCTTACACGTCGATAGCAGTGGTTGGCTGGCCAGATCAGGTGACCCTGGGATAGACTAGCCGCTGCCCGCGCTGCTCGGATCATTCTGTGTCTGGATGCCGCTAGGGAGAGAGCTGCTGCTGGTCAGGGAAAGCGTTAGGGTGTTCTATTAGCTTACTGTTAGGCAGGAGTGATTCTCCAAGAACCCAACAGCCCTTCTTAGGGCTACAATAACGTTCTACTTTTTTTTTTTTTATTTGCATCTAGTACCATTTTGTGAGGAATTAGCAGGGGGACTTGCTACCGTTGTGTTTAGCTCTTAGTGGCACACATATCCACCTCAAACACCAAAGTGGGAAAATTTAGTAGGGGTTGGATTTCAATTAGGCACAGTCTGCCATTTTTCCTTTTTTATTTTACGTTTATTTTGTTTAATAACTCAGTGTCATCTCATCTGGCATAGTAGTGTGCTTTCATACTTGGCTAGAAAATAGCCATAGGAGAATCCAAACGGCTTACGCCTACAGTAGCGTTATATATTTGATTTCTGGTTGATCTGCTGGTGGCTGTACTTGCTGCAGTGCATCTACTAGCCAATTGTCAGCAATTTGTAGTGAGACTTGCGACCGCTGTGTTTTGCGCTTAGTGACGCACATATCCATTGCAAAGACCGAAGTGGGAAAATTTAGTAGGGGTTGGATTTCAATTAGGCACAGTCTGCCATTTGTCCTTTTTTATTTTACGTTTATTTTGTTTAATAACTCAGCGTCATCTCATCTGGCATAGTAGTGTGCTTTCATACTTGGCTAGAAAATAGCCATAGGAGAATCCAAACGGCTTACGCCTACAGTAGCGTTATATATTTGATTTCTGGTTGATCTGCTGGTGGCTGTACTTGCTGCAGTGCATGTACTAGCCAATTCTGAGCAATTTGTAGTGAGACTTGCGACCGCTGTGTTTTGCGCTTAGTGACGCACATATCCATAGCAAAGACCGAAGTGGGAAAATTTAGTAGGGGTTGGATTTCAATTAGGCACAGTCTGCCATTTGTCCTTTTTTATTTTACGTTTATTTTGTTTAATAACTCAGCGTCATCTCATCTGGCATAGTAGTGTGCTTTCATACTTGGCTAGAAAATAGCCATAGGAGAATCCAAACGGCTTACGCCTACAGTAGCGTTATATATTTGATTTCTGGTTGATCTGCTGGTGGCTGTACTTGCTGCAGTGCATGTACTAGCCAATTCTGAGCAATTTGTAGTGAGACTTGCGACCGCTGTGTTTTGCGCTTAGTGACGCACATATCCATAGCAAAGACCGAAGTGGGAAAATTTAGTAGGGGTTGGATTTCAATTAGGCACAGTCTGCCATTTGTCCTTTTTTATTTTACGTTTATTTTGTTTAATAACTCAGCGTCATCTCATCTGGCATAGTAGTGTGCTTTCATACTTGGCTAGAAAATAGCCATAGGAGAATCCAAACGGCTTACGCCTACAGTAGCGTTATATATTTGATTTCTGGTTGATCTGCTGGTGGCTGTACTTGCTGCAGTGCATGTACTAGCCAATTCTGAGCAATTTGTAGTGAGACTTGCGACCGCTGTGTTTTGCGCTTAGTGACGCACATATCCATTGCAAAGACCGAAGTGGGAAAATTTAGTAGGGGTTGGATTTCAATTAGGCACAGTCTGCCATTTGTCCTTTTTTATTTTACGTTTATTTTGTTTAATAACTCAGTGTCATCTCATCTGGCATAGTAGTGTGCTTTCATACTTGGCTAGAAAATAGCCATAGCAATAGGATAGCATCGTTTGGTTTTAAAAACTCAAAAACACAAAAAAAACAAAAAAAACAAAAAAAAACAAAAAACACAAAAAAAACAAAAAACACAAAAAAAAGTTAAAAAAAAATTAAAGTTATAACTCTCATTTTAAAAATGTTTAACCCGAGGGCTAGGGGTAGAGGACGAGGGCGGGGACGTGGGCGTCCAACTACTGCAGGGGTCAGAGGCCGTGGTCCTGGGCGGGGTGAGACACCACCTGCTTATGAGGGAGCAGGGGAACGCCGCAGAGCTACACTCCCTAGGTTCATGTCTGAAGTTACTGGGACTCGTGGTAGAGCACTGTTGAGGCCAGAACAGTGCGAACAGGTGATGTCGTGGATTGCTGACAATGCTTCGAGCAATTTGTCCACCAGTCAGTCTTCCACGCAGTCCACCCATGTCACCGAAATCGCCACTCCTCCAGCTCCTGCACCTCAGCCTCCTCCCCCCCAGTCTGCCCCCTCCCAGGAAAATTTGGCATTTGAACCGGCATACTCTGAGGAACTGTTTTCTGGACCCTTCCCACAGTCACAAACCACTTGTCCGGTTGCTGCTGAGCAATTTTCCGATGCCCAGGTTTTCCACCAGTCACAGTCTGTGGGTGATGATGACCTTCTTGACGTAGTGGAAGTGTGTAAAGAGGTGTCCGACGATGAGGAGACACGGTTGTCAGACAGTGGGGAAGTTGTTGTCAGGGCAGGAAGTCCGAGGGGGGAGCAGACTGAGGGATCGGAGGATGATGAGGTGACAGACCCAAGCTGGGTTGAGAGGCCGGGTGAACACAGTGCTTCTGAGACGGAGGAGAGTCCTCGACCAGAACAGGTTGGAAGAGGCAGTGGTGGGGCCAGACGGAGAGGCAGGGCCAGAGCTGGTGCATCAGCGCCAAATGTGTCAACTAGTGAAGCTCCCGTGGTGAGGGCTCTTGCGGCGAGGGCTAGATCTTCAGAAGTCTGGAGGTTCTTTAAGGAAACACCGGATGACCGACGGACTGTGGTGTGCAACATTTGCCAAACCAGGCTCAGCAGGGGTTCCACCACTACTAGCTTAACTACCACCAGTATGCGCAGGCATATGAATGCTAAACACCCCACTCAGTGGCAACAAGCCCGTTCACCTCCGGCCATGCACACCACTGCTCCTTCCCCTGTGTCAGCTGATAGTCAGCCCCCTGCCCAGGACCCTGCCACAAAAACCCCATCGTCGCCTCCACGATCCTCCACAGCATCCACCAGCGTTCAGCTCTCCATACCCCAGACGCTGGAGCGGAAACGCAAATATAGTGCAACCCACCCGCACGCCCAAGCCCTTAATGTGCACATCTCCAGATTGCTTAGCCTGGAGATGCTGCCCTATAGGCTAGTAGAGACCGAGGCCTTTCGCAACCTCATGGCGGCGGCCGCCCCTCGGTATTCGGTCCCCAGCCGCCACTACTTTTCCCGATGTGCCGTCCCAGCCCTGCACCAGCACGTGTCAGACAACATCACCCGTGCCCTGACCAACGCCGTTTCTGACAAGGTCCACCTGACCACGGACACGTGGACGAGTGCTGCCGGGCAGGGCCACTATATATCGCTGACGGCACATTGGGTTAAATTGGTGGAGGCTGGGACCGAGTCTGACCCTGGGGCTGGTCATATACTGCCAACACCGAGGATTGCGGGGCCTACCTCGGTCCAGGTGTTTCAGGCCTACTATGCCTCCTCCTCCTCCCACCCCTCCTCCACCTCCTCCTCCGAACTACCATCCGTGGGCACGGCGCCATCAGTCGGTAGCTCTAGGCACAGCAGCAGTGCCGTCGCTAAGCGACAGCAGGCGGTGCTCAAACTGCTGAGCCTAGGCGACAAAAGGCACACCGCCCAAGAGCTATTACAGGGCATCACGGCGCAGACTGATCTGTGGCTGGCACCGCTGAACCTGAAGCCAGGCATGGTTGTGTGTGACAACGGCCGTAACCTGGTGGTGGCTCTGCAACTCGGCAGACTGACACATGTGCCATGCCTGGCCCATGTGTTAAATCTGATAGTTCAGCGTTTCCTCAAGACATACCCCAATCTGTCTGATTTGCTCACGAAGGTGCGCCGCATCTGTGCGCATTTCAGGAAGTCCAGCCCAGATGCTGCCACTCTCAGGGCAGCGCAGCGCCGCCTCCAACTGCCCGCTCACCGACTGTTGTGCGACGTGCCCACGAGGTGGAATTCAACACTGACCATGTTATCCAGAGTTTACCAGCAGCGCAGAGCGATTGTAGACTGCCAGATGTCAACTTCCACCAGAAGTGGTAGTCAGGTCAGTCAGCTTCCTCAAGTCTACAATGAGGAGTGGACGTGGATGTCTGATATCTGTCAGGTGCTGAGTAACTTTGAGGAGTCAACACAGATGGTCAGTGGCGATGCCGCCATCATCAGCCTCACCATCCCGCTGCTTGGCCTGTTGAAAAACTCTCTGATCAGCATGAAGTCGGAAGCTTTGCGCTCGTCACAAGAGACGGGGGAAGAAGATTCCCTTGTTGATAGCCAAAGCACCCTGAGGTCTGTTTCTCAGCGCATATCGGAGGAGGTGGAGGTATAGGAGGATGAGGAGGAAGAGGAGGAGAATGTTGGCGAGACACAAGAGGGGACCATTGTTGAGTCCTTCACTGTTCAGCGTGTATGGGCAGAAGAAGAGGAGTTGGAGGAGTTGGAGGAGGAGGAAATGGACAGTCAGGCCAGTGAGGGGAGTGAATTCTTACGCGTTGGTACTCTGGCGCATATGGCAGATTTCATGCTAGGCTGCCTATCCCGTGACCCTCGCGTTCAAAGAATTTATTCCAGCACCGATTACTGGGTGTTCACTCTCCTGGACCCACGGTACAAGCAAAATCTTTCCACTCTCATCCCTGCAGAGGAAAGGAGTGTGAGAATGCATGAATACCAGCAGGCCCTGGTGCACAAGCTGAAACAGTATTTCCCTTCTGACAGCGCTAGCGGCAGAGTGCGTAGTTCTGCGGGACAAGTAGCGAGGGAGAGTAGGCGAGCAGGCAGCTTGTCCAGCACTGGCAAGGGTACGCTTTACAAGGCTTTTGCTAGCTTTATGTCACCCCAGCAAGACACTGTCACCTGTCCCCAGTCTCGGCAGAGTAGGGCTGATCTTTACAGAAAGATGGTGAGGGAGTACGTAGCTGACCATACCATCGTCCTAAATGATCACACAGCTCCCTACAACTACTGGGTTTCAAAGCTGGACATGTGGCACGAACTGGCGCTGTACGCCTTGGAGGTTCTTGCCTGCCCTGCCGCTAGCGTCTTGTCCGAGCGGGTTTTCAGTGCAGCTGGTGGCATCATCACAGATAAGCGTACACGCCTGTCGACTGACAGCGCTGACAGGCTGACGCTTATTAAAATGAATAAAGGCTGGATTTCTCAGAATTTCCAATCTCCACCAGGTGAAGGAAGCTCAACCTGAATAATTGATCCACTCCTCCTCCTCCTCATTTTCCTCCTTCTCCTCCTCTTTGTACAGTAAAGCAGAGGAAACTGGCTATTTTTTGACAGGGCCCACTGGCTCTTGCTATAGTACTTTATGCATTTAATTTTTCTGGAGGGCCACCTACCCGGTCCTCTGTTTGAAACAATTTTTGTGAGTGCCACATACAGGCACTCAATCTATTCCATTTTTCTGGAGGGCCACCTACCCGGTCCTCTGTTTTAAAAAATTTTTGGGACTGCCACATACAGGCACTCAATCTATTCCATTTTACTGGAGGGCCACCTACCTGCTCCTCTGGTTTGAAACATTTTTGGGACTGCCACATACAGGCACTCAATCTATTCCATTTTTCTGGAGGGACACCTACCTGCTCCTCTGGTTTGAAAACTTTTTGGGACTGCCACATACAGGCACTCAATCTATTCCATTTTACTGGAGGGACACCTACCTGCTCCTCTGGTTTGAAACATTTTTGGGACTGCCACATACAGGCACTCAATCTATTCCATTTTTCTGGAGGGACACCTACCTGCTCCTCTGGTTTGAAAACTTTTTGGGACTGCCACATACAGGCACTCAATCTATTCCATTTTACTGGAGGGCCACCTACCTGCTCCTCTGGTTTGAAACATTTTTGGGACTGCCACATACAGGCACTCAATCTATTCCATTTTTCTGGAGGGACACCTACCTGCTCCTCTGGTTTGAAAACTTTTTGGGACTGCCACATACAGGCACTATCCAAATTAAATTGTCTCCATAGCAGCCTCCACACGTTGTCTCCATTGCTACCTCCAAAAGTCGTCCATATAGCTGCCTCCATACATCCTCCCCTTATCAAACGAGGTGTGTCAGGCAGAAATTTGGGTTGTTTTCATGGATTCCACATCAAAGTTGTTAACTTTGTCGCCACCCTGCTGTGTTTTCCACAAAATATACTGGCAAACTTTTATGATTAACCGATATTATTTCAGCGCTTCTTGCGCAGCTGTTTACATTCCCCTCACCCGCCATATCCTAAACTTATAAGAACGCTACTACACTTGATCTTATACAAAAGGTTCTTAGAAGTGCTGTTTGGGGAGTAGCCTATAGACAGGGGCTTGGATTGGCGAAAGCTCGCCTGGCAGCGGAGCGCCAGCTCCATGCCAAGATCCAACTAACATAGTTTTAACTGCAGCACCTTTAATCTACTACTAGTTCACTGCCTCCATACATGGTCCCCTTATCAAACGAGCTGTGTCAGGCAGAATTTTGGGTTGTTTTCATGGCTTCCATGTTAACTTTGTCGCCACCCTGCTGTGTAATCCACAAAATATACTGGCAAACTTTTATCATGTACCGATATTATTTGAGCGCTTCTTGCTCACCTCCTTTGGTTCCTCTCTGCCACCCATTGGTTTGAAGCCTGAGTCCATTTAGGGTATGTTGCCATGCCACTCTCTAGCCTGCCGCTGCTGCCGCTGCCTCTGCATGCCGTCCCCTATAGTGTCAGGGTCAATTATTGCATGTTTTAGATGCTATCTAGCTTCATTCTGTCACTCTGTCATGGCCATGCTGTTGCCCATAATTTTGGCATAATGGTGCGATTAAGCAGCCTCAGAGGCATCCATGCATGCTGCCCCTGCTGTTTCCTGTCCATTTCCGTGGTGTTTCCATCCTTTTCTGAGGTTCCCAGGTGTTTGGCCAAGCTTCCCTGTGCAGAGCCTTGGTCCCCTTGAAAAATGCTCGAGTCTCCCATTGACTTCAATGGGGTTCGTTATTCGAGACGAGCACTCGAGCATCGGGAAAAGTTCGTCTCGAATAACGAGTACCCGAGCATTTTAGTGTTCGCTCATCTCTAGTCTAGATGCCTTTTTACACCTAAATAACATTGATGGTTATGTTATATAGAATTGTTTCCCCTAAATCCCTTCCGCATCCAATCCCTTCCCTTCCTTGGTTGAACTTGATGGACAAGTGTCTTTTCAACCGTATAAACTATGATAAACTATGATGATATAAGTGCCCAGGTATCACTAAGAGAATGTAAACCTGATACAATGGGTCTGCCTTTAAGTGGGGTCAGACCCTTATGGATCTTTGGCATGCCGTAAAAGGTAGCTACCATGGGATGTTTAGGGAAGAGGAAACATTATTCCTCCTTCGATATTAGTTTACTATCAAGGGCAGGTATAAGGATGTCTCTCAGTTCATTTTGAAAGGACTGAGTTGGATCACTAGGGACAATGGTGTAACTCTGTTTGTCCATCAATAAGGACACATTAATTGATATTGTGCTGATTCCATGATGACAATATTACCGCCTTTGTCGGAAGGCTTGATTGTCACGGTTAGGTCTTTCTCTAATGTTGATAAGGCCTGAAGTTCCTCAGGAGTGCAATTAAACTGTGTAGTGTTGAGATTACTTTCTTCTAAATCCTCAGTTACCAATTTGGCAAATACGTTAATGCTAGTAATATCATCTACCGGAGGGGACTTGGTGTTCTTGTTGCATAGGTTAGTAAAAGGTCCTAGGCCTTCTTGTGTTGGATCCGTGTCTACGAGATCATTTAAAATACTATATCATTGGTATTTCTCTACCAGTAGATTAGCATTAATTTACAGTATCTAATAAATGCTGGTGATGTAAGGCCCATAAAGGAACTATCCTACATATATTCTGGAAGTGCCCGAGGATAGAGGGATTTTGGACATAATTGGCTTCATTACTGCGGTCAGTACTACATACTCCGATACAGCTTACTCCAGAATTGGTGCTATTAGACATAGTTCTAGAGGATTATCCTCTAGAAGATATGACAGTAATATCTCTTACAAATAGAACAAATAATAAGTCTATACTTGAGAGGGCAGCAGCATTTAATGAGGGCAATATAAATAATATTGTAATAGCACGAGGGGTGGTTGTCCTCCTGCTATTACAAAGCCACCCTCAGGATTCTGTGGAGGCTTAGAAATCAAAGATGTTGATGTGATTTCAGTCAGGCGTGAACTTTGACTATAGTTGTGGCTTCTATATATGAAAAAAATGTGAGTTTCAAGTACTTATTACAATAGTCATATGTATGTGACTGCGAACAGTACAGATTTTGTATGCTCTGCCTATAACTCAACAAAAAATACTATTTAAAAAAAAAAACCAGAGGTACCTCGCCCCCTCGGGAACCCCCTTGAGTCAGCGTGGGGAATTGTCTGGGGCTGCCCGTGTGTGAGGACTTTCGCCGGAGGTATAGGGAAGGCAAGCGCATGTGTTGCCTGGAGCCCCTGTCCCCATATCCTTAATGGGTCCTCTAGCTGCACGATCTTCATGGTGAAGCCCGTCCATCCCGAGGGACAGGTAACAAAAACGTGCAAGTTGTGAGGAGGGGCTATATTTAAATAGTTCCAGTTCTTTGTTTTCTGTCCCTGGGGGTGGGGTGCAGCTGTGGAAACGTAGGAATTTTAAAAAAATTAAAGATTTTATTGGATACCACCATTGCAAATTTGGACAGCAGTAGGTCCATTACAGCATTCAGCAACCACAGCTCATGTAGTATGAGCTGCTGGTCACTGAACTGCTGTTCTTCAGCCACTGGTACTGCGGCTTCCTCTGGTGGCTGGGCTTGTGCTAGTGGGCCTGGGACCAGCACCAGAACCAATATCACCATCCTCTCGTTGTCATCCTCCACATCAATAATCTATAGAGAAAATTCACAGCATTTGTAAGTTATACATATTTCACATCTTAAATTTTGCAGCTAGGTTTTGTTTGTTCTTGGTTTACTTCCTGGGCAGTGGGTTCCAGGTTTGGTGTTGTGGGGTCGAACATGTCCTTCACTTCCACCTCAGAATCAGCAGAGGCCCCTCCACAGGACCTTACATTCACTGTCTGGCTAGGAGATTAAAAAACATTATTTGCTTTATTCCCCTCTTTTTTAAACACTGTTTGAATTTCTCACCATTGGAACTGCTGTCCATTCTTCAGACAATGGAAAATTATAAGTATGTTCCAGACCAACAAAATCTGATGCAGAGCCAAAGTGGTATAGTGTGGGTCTTTTTAAAAAAATAAATAAAAGTGATGAAATGTAAATCATTTTTAAAGTTTGCCCACTACATTTAGGCAACGATGGATAGAAACTGACACCGTTGCTAATGACTACCTGAATCGCACCGCTGATAAGGAGCGGAGATTTAATTACGCCCATAAAAATACCTGCAGTGCTGTTGAGTGTACTTTTGGCCTTCTCAAAAACAGGTTCATATGCCTTTGACTTTTTGTGAGTTGCAAAGTTGTACTGCCCACTGACTGTCTGCAAAATAGCATGTGCATCAGGATGGATCATTCGACCTATCACCTATCGTACATAAGCTGGAAATTTAGCACTGGCATCAGGATCAGAATTGCAGGGCAGCTTATTGCACCTAGACATCATGCCTGATTTGATAGATACTACCTGGTGCACATATATGTCACGGTGAGGCCGTTGCCTCGTCACGCGATGTGGGGTGCAATTGTATGGATTGGGTTAATTTAGCCTACTCAAACTTGCGCTCACCTTTCCCTCAGGACACCATTGTTTTATAAGATGTCTGCTTAGTTCAGGTTTCAGAACCTCACATTCATTAATTAGTCCACAGGGTCATTCAGAATTGGGAAAAGTTTTAATGAGGGGGAGAGTCCAGGAATATTTAAACAGGAATGTTTAAAATATTTAAACCAAATGTCCTTTGGGGTCTCCCAAGGATGGTCCTCCAGGATGTCATAAAAGCTGCCTGGACACTTCAATAGATGCTAACTGTCATATATTTAAACAAAGTTTGCAATTACCCAATAGTTAAACCAATCTTATTCATTCACGATTGATATCTCCTTGACACCTACCCCTTTCAAGATTGTGCAAATTTAAAATGACCCACGCCATTTTAAAATTACCCAAGCCAGTTACCAACAATACATTGCAGAAGTTCAGTATCATAAAAACCATTCTCATAAGATGTGATTACCTGGGCACATCAACCATCTGGTCCTTTGTTCTGTCTATAAGGCCAAGTAATATCTCCCCTGGCCACTCCTGTGCCCACCCACTTTGGAGACAGAAGGCTGTGAGAGTGTCCTGGCTTGTTTCTCCTTCCAGCTGGTGGACCTTTGGGGGGATGTTTCCCTCTTGGCTTCGGGCATCCGTTTTGCAGGAGTCTGCAATCTGCACAGCTTCATCCGCAGTTTGTCAAAAACAAACTGTCGTACATCCACAGGACAAATGCACAGAAACTGATCTTTTAACATGAGATCCTCCAGGTCCTCACGGCTGTGGACAGAAAGTCCTCGGGTCCACTGTAGAAAGGTAGTCTGTAAGTTGCCTACTGTATCAGCATAGCTGTCAGTTGGTTCTCGCTTTACGCTCCGGAACTTCTTGCGGTACACCTCTGGAGTTAAGTTGTACTTTTTAATCAAAGCAACTTTTATAGCATCATAGTCCTCATCAAGCTCAAGAGGAAGGTCAGCAAATACTTCCAGGGCTTTGCCTCTTAGCCCTGGGCTTAAATACTGTGCCCACTGCTCTCGGGGCAGATGGTATTGTCTGCAGGTCTTCTCAAACGACCCCATCCTTGTCCAGTACTGGAAAATGTTCTTGATGAGGTCTTTTGGGGTTTACATCCTGGGATTGGGGTTGCACAGAATTGATACACCGTTCAACACGCGCCATTTCCAGCTTGAATTCTCTATCAGCCTGCCGCTCTCGCACTGCGACTGCTCTCTCCTCTCTCTCTTCAGCCGATCTCTCCTTCTCTCACTCTGTGGCCGCTTGATTACATTGAAGGATAAGCTGCAGGCGCAGGCTAGGATCACATTCACCTAGCTGATGTAGGGCCATTTGTAGAGACACATCCATGCCTACCTGAGGGCTCCTGCTGTGGGTAGCCTCATGGGAAACTCTTCCCACATTAATGTCCATATCTTGGCTCCCTTGAGCCGTGCCAGATCCTTACTCTGCATCTTGCTCCATCAAAGCACAAACCAGCAGCTCTTTGGACTTGTCAGCCGCATCGATACCTCTCTGCTCACAGACGTGTACTAGAGCCTCCTTGCTCTGTCTCTTGTAGATGGTTGCCATCACTGCAACCTTTGCCACATAAAAGGTACAAAAGAAAAACAGGGAAGAATAACTGTTTGCACGTGTGTCTTAGAACAGCACTGATTTGGTCTGTGTAAAACTAAGGTACTCCTCGCAAGGATTCCACTAGTGCAGGGGTTAGTTACTTAATCCCAACACTTAATGATCTGACAAAAATGAATTTATTATGCCACTGCTGCCACCAATTTGTCACGGCGAGGACGCCGCCGCCTCGTCACGTGACATGGGGTGCAACTGTACAGGTAAATTTAGCCTACTGAAACTTGCGCTCACCTTTCCTCAGGACACAAATCGAGCATAAATCACACCTCGTACAGCTCCAGCACTGCCACCACTTATTGCATTTATACTGGGACCAATAAGTATCCCAATCTAGGTCAACTCTTGCTCTCAAGCAGTCACCTTGTTACACATGCACACTCAGCACTCTAGCAGTCACACAGCTAACCAAACTTTACAAGGCTATGAGTTCGCAGAGCATACAGGGACCAAAATTAAAGTGAAAAGCTTTAATTACAAAAAGTTGCATAAAAAAAATGTTAAAAGAATTACATAATAAAATGACACACAACACAGCAAAACAGTTATAAAATAAAAAGGGAGAGAAATAACAGAAACTTACAACTTAAAGTAAATCCGGATTTCCTGGAGGTGGGAGAAATAAGGAACACACTCAGCTTGTCAAGCAGCCCCCAAAATGTGAATACGATTTCCTGTATCTCCTATTGTTTTATAAGATGTCTGCTTAGTTCAGGATTCAGATCCTCCCATTCATTTATTAGTCCACAGGGTCATTCCAGGAATATTTAAACAGTCTGTCCTTTGGAGTGTGAACTGACCAGTCTTCAGTTCAGAGGTTATCAGGCTGTAAAAGCTCCAGGATGTCATAAAAGCTGCCTGGACACTTCAATAGATGCTAATCGTCATATATTTAAACAAAGTTTGCAAATACCCAGTAGTTAAACTAATCTTATACATTCATGATTAATATCTCCTTTACAATATATATATATATATATACATATATATATTACACACTCACCGGCCACTTTATTAGGTACACCATGCTAGTGACGGGTTGGACCCCCTTTTGCCTTCAGAACTGCCTCAATTCTTCGTGGCATAGATTCAACAAGGTGCTGGAAGCATTCCTCAGAGATTTTGGTCCATATTGGCATGATGGCATCACACAGTTGCCGCAGATTTGTCGGCTGCACATCCATGATGAGAATCTCCCGTTCCACCACATCCCAAAGATGCTCTAATAGATTGAGATCTGGTGACTGTGAAGGCCATTTGAGTACAGTGAACTCATTGTCATGTTCAAGAAACCAGTCTGAGATGATTCCAGCTTTATGACATGGCGCATTATCCTGATGAAAGTAGCCATCAGATGTTGGGTACATTGTGGTCATAAAGGGATGGACATGGTCAGCAACAATACTCATGTAGGCTGTGGCGTTGCAACGATGCTCAATTGGTACAAAGGGGCCCAAAGAGTGCCAAGAAAATATTCAACACACCATGACACCACCACCACCAGCCTGAACCGTTGATACAAGGCAGGATGGATCCATGCTTTCATGTTGTTGACGCCAAATTCTGACCCTACCATCCGAATGTCGCAGCAGAAATCGAGACTCATCAGACCAGGCAACGTTTTTCCAATCTTCTACTGTCCAATTTCGATGAGCTTGTGCAAATTGTAGCCTCAGTTTCCTGTTCTCAGCTGAAAGGAGTGGCACCCGGTGGTCTTCTGCTCCTGTAGCCCATCTGCCTCAAAGTTTGACATACTGTGCATTCAGAGATGCTCTTCTGCCTACCTTGGTTGTAACGGGTGGCGATTTGAGTCACTGTTGCCTTTCTATCAGCTCGAACCAGTCTGCCCATTCTCCTCTGACCTCTGGCATCAACAAGACATTTCCGCCCACAGAACTGCCGCTCACTGGATGTTTTTTCTTTTTCGGACCATTCTCTGTAAACCCTAGAGATGGTCGTGAAAATCCCAGTAGATCAGCAGTTTCGGAAATACTCAGACCAGCCCTTCTGGCACCAACAACCAGGCCACGTTCAAAGGCACTCAAATCACCTTTCTTCTCCATACTGATGCTCGGTTTGAACTGCAGGAGATAGTCTTGACCAAGTTGCCGCCATGTGATTGGCTGATTAGAAATTAAGTGTTAACGAGCAGTTGGACAGGTGTACCTAATAAAGTGGCCAGTGAGTATGTATATAGAGATAGAGATACATATATATATATTGTGAGCCCTCCTACTGGTCTCCTGACCACTGTAGTTTTCTATTTTGTACTTGTATTTTGTCTTAATGTAATGTATGGGAACCGAACTGATTGTACAGCACCATGAAATTAATGGTGCTCTATAAATAAATAATAATTCTAATAACAATAATACATATAGAAAAAATTATATTGCAAAAAAATTGGCTGACATATACGCCTGTTATCACAGGCCGCAAGCATTGAGCCTAAGGCTACATTCACACGCATGTATGGGGGACGTATATACGGCCGACGTATGTACGGCCGATATACGTCCCCCATACACTTCTATGGGCTCACATGTCCTATCTCTTCCCGTGATATGGCGCTCTGCTCTGTATCTTCCTATGGAGAGGGGCGGGGGTGAGCAGCGCTCATCCCCTGCTCCTCTCCACAGCGCCGATGTATGCCCGCTGTACTACGGTACGGCGGGCATACATCGTGTGAATGTAGCCTAAATCTGTGTCCCAGAATCTAAAGTTTTCCCAAGTACCGCACTGTCACATATGTAGATATAAACAGCAGGTAGGCCATGCTGCATAGAATAGATGGGATAGGTCAGAAGGGGAAACAGGAGACACAATAGAAGCGCCACATGTGTGAATCCGAATAAGTAATTGCGATGGGTTATTCTTGAAAATGGAAATATGCTCACCTATTGTGGTTGTACAGCCGGTACAACACGAGGGAATCGCTTAAGGTCACGTCCGGAGTGGATGGGAAGGAATGCTATCTGACTTGAAAAAAGCAGATTAGGGGCGCATTTACACGAACGTATGTCTGCCGGGCCCTAGCCGGGCGGATATAAGTTCAGTGTATTGGAGAGGAGGAGGGTTGACCCCTCCCCTATCCATAGAGGTACATAGAGGCGCACGGCACAGTAACACGGGGAAATATAGGACATGTTCTATCTTTTGCCCGTGTATGGACCGCTCCATACTGATTCGTGCACCCATTGTAGGCCTATGAAAGCTGTATATATGGCCGCTAGATGTACACTGTATCTATCTATATGCCCGATCTATCAAAATATTAAAACGGTGACCGCTGGCGGTGACCTCCGGAACAGCAAAT
This sequence comes from Engystomops pustulosus, assembly GCF_040894005.1. Classification (NCBI taxonomy): domain Eukaryota; kingdom Metazoa; phylum Chordata; class Amphibia; order Anura; family Leptodactylidae; genus Engystomops; species Engystomops pustulosus. Next base: position 128,204,723 of record NC_092417.1, on the reverse strand, counting down.
GGTGCCCAAATGTCCAAAACGCGACTTTTACACCTTTTTACATGACATAAAAAATGCAATAAATTATCAAAATGTCACACAGTCCTCAAAATGGTAGCAATGAAAACGCTCATTTACCACAAAGTATGAAAAAGTTATTAGCGTCAGAAGATGGCAAAAAAAATTTTTGCCATGGCTCTGGAGCCGTCAGCTCAAATGTGAGCTGCGCAGCAGGATGTATCTGCTCAGTGGAGCGTGGTGCACAGTACCACCTCCACCACATATTCAGGAGTAGTGGAGGTGTCACACCCTCTCCTCTGTAAATTTTTATAGAAAGAAATAAGGGGAGAGAAAAAGGGCGCTCCTGTAGTGTAATATATTAAAAAGTGAGGTGGTTAGTAGCGATGCATGAAGCTACTAGCCTGACAAGGTTGTGCAATGAGGCACAACACCCGTAGTCGTATATCTTTAGTTCCTTGTCCTCCTGCTGCCAATGTTCTTGCGGTAGTTCCTACCCCGGGATATGAAGAACTTGACACAAGTGAAGAATCCTGGATTTGTCCGTTGGACTTGACTTTGACCGTTTTTGGACCGGTGCTGGATGACTCCAATTCTTAAAACTTTTTCTTAAAAGGTAGTTTTATTTCCATATATTAAAATATTCATATAGAACAACGCGTTTTGCGCTCTTGCGGATCGCTTCATCTGGTTCCTAACAATATGATAAGAATACTACATTATAAAGGCTTACCTCCAACAATGACTGATGACTTCATTTCCGACAATGAAAAAAGCTGGATTGGTACAGATGGACAGGTAAGATATAACAGAATGATTAATTAGCAAATTAAAAACAAAATGTAATAAACATTGTTTTAGATGTTATTCAAAATGATCTTTAATAAAAATGCAACTGCAGTGACTTAAAATCTGGTTCCTACTGTTAAAACTACAACTACGGATAAGAATTTGTGCCAAAAAGGTTAGTATGGATCCATCTGTAGTTGTGATGCCCTCGGGGAACACCTACGCTATTTCTTCCTGCCATTCAGCGCTTCTCGTAGATATAGTCCTGAGCAAAAATGAGCCATCCATACTAACCTTGTGACAAAAGTGCACAGTGTGACCCTTAGTAAACGTGCCCCAATGTGTTAGTTACCACATAGATTGAATTTTATAGAGTGTATTTTTTTTACACAGTGTATATATAATGTGTCAGGCTTGCAGGTGTGGATCCTCTGGACCACTGCAGACGATGACACAAGCCACTACCTGGGACCGGAGTCTAAGTGGTACCCGAGCCCGCCGCAAGGCGGGTTAGACAAGCTGCGGCGTGGTACCACCAGGTCGTTCCTCAGGCATGACTTGTCTGCAGTGACAGCCAAGGTAGAAGTACAGAGACAGTAGACAATCTCGTGGTCGAAGTCCAGGCACAAGGTCAGGGCAGGCGGCAGAGGTGCAACGTCAGAGTCCGGTCCAGAGTCAGCAACAAGAGGTCCAAGCAAGGGGGTACGGGAGAACACAGCACACAGGACAGCAGCACGGAGGAACACCGGTACACGGGAACACGGAGGAGCTCAGGTAACACAGGAACACGGAGGAGGTCAGGTAACACAGGAGACACAGGAATCGCAGGCAAATCGCAGAAAAGCTTTCTCTCAGGCTGTGAGGGACAAAGATTGCAGAAAGAGGCAGGCTTATATAGAATTAGCTAAATGGCCAGCGCCAATTAATGGCACACTGGCCCTTTCAATCTTGGCGAGTAGGCGCCGCCGAGACAGGAATCGCGGGAGCACCCGTGACAGTACCCCCCTCTTTGGCCTCCCCCTCTTCTTCTTGGACCCAAGAAATCTCTGGAGGAGAGTCCGATCCAAAATGTTTTCTTTGGGCTCCCAAGATATCTCCTCAGGCCCGAACCCCTTCCATTCTACAAGAAAGAACCGCTTACCCCTCACGATCTTCATGTCCAGAACATCCTTCACTTCATAAACATCTGGGGAATCCGCTTCAGGAGCAGGAGGAGGGGATTGTTGGGAGAAGCGGTTCAAGATGACTGGCTTCAGGAGGGAGACATGGAAGGAGTTTGCGATCCGCATGGATGGAGGAAGGCGGAGCTTGTAGGCCACGGGGTTGATACGCTTCAGCACCTCAAATGGACCCAGATAGCGAAGACCAAGCTTGTAGCTGGGAATCTTTAATCAAACATATTTTGAGGACAGCCACACTATATCCCCTGGAGAGAAGATGGGAGGAGGCCTGTGTTTCTTGTCAGCCTGGAGCTTGGTACAGGTGGAAGCCTGCCGCAGTGAAAGGCAAGTCTGCTCCCCGATGGTCTTCAGATCGTGTATCAACTCATTAACTGCAGGAACTTCCGTGGGCATAGACGGTGGAAGAGGAGGACGTGGATATTGTCCATAAACGATGAAGAAGGGAGAACCACCAGAAGTTTCAGAGTTCAGAGAATTGTATGAGAACTCCGCCCATGGCAATAAAGCAGACCAGTTGTCTTGGCGGGCCGAGACTAAATGGCGAAGGTAGCAGCCTAGAGTTTGGTTGACTCTCTCTACCTGTCCATTAGACTGCGGATGGTATCCAAAAGACCTTTAGCTGGTTACACAGAGATCGCCAGAAGCGAGAGACAATCTGAACCCCTCGATCCGAAACGATGTGCATTGGAAGTCCATGAAGCCGAAAGATGTGGATGAAGAATAGGCTGGCGAGGCGCAGAGCAGACGGCAGACCAGGCAATGGAACAAAATGGGACATTTTTGAGACCCGGTCGGTTACCACCCAGATGACAGTATTCCCAGAGGATGGTGGAAGGTCTGTAATAAAGTCCATGGCCACGTGAGTCCACGGGCTGCTGGGTATCGGCAACGGCATCAGGAGACCAGCAGGTTTGAGGCGTGATGGCTTGTTACGAGCACAGGAAATGCAGGAGCCCACGAAATCTCGCACATCTTTGGTCAGGTCTGGCCACCAGTAGTAACGGGAGATGAGGGCTATTGACACTGTACTCCAGGGTGTCCAGCCACACGAGATCAATGTCCCCAAGTCAGAATTCTCCTACGTAGGGCAGGTCAAAAATACGTCTTGCCTGGTGGAAGCTGCCGCAGGTCTACTGGAGCAGCAAGAACCAGCCGTTCCGGAGGTACAATATGACTAGGAGCAGGATCTTCACCAACCACATCTTAAGCACGAGAAAGAGCATCGGCCTTAATGTTCTTCTCTGCAGGGCAGAAGTGTATGAGAAAATCTAATTGGGAGAAGAAAAGAGACCAACGAGCCTGACGAGGATTTAGACGCTGAGCAGTCTGGAGATACAGGAGATTCTTGTGGTCGGTATAAATATGCACCGGATGACGAGCTCCTGCCAGAAGATAGCACCATTCCTCCAAAGCTAGCTTTATGGCCAAGAGTTCCCGATCTCCAATGGAATAATTCCTTTCGGCAGGTATGAATGTCTTTGAGAAGAAAACGTAGGTGTAGGTACGACCCTTGGGCCCCTTCTGGGTAAGGACGGACCCGGCACCAACGGATGAAGCATCAACTTCTAACTGGAAAGGCTTTTCCGTGTCAGGCCTTGTGAGTACAGGCGCAGAGGCAAAAGCAGACTTCAACCTAGTGAAGGCATCTTCAGCAGCCGGAGGCCATTGTCTCGGATTAGCATTCTTCTTAGTCAATGCCACAATAGGAGGAGAAGTGGGGAATAAATTGTTGATAATAGTTGGCAAAGCCCAAAAATCTCTGTATGGCACGTAATCCCACTGGGCAAGGCCACTGAAGTTCTGCTTCCAACTTGGAAGGATCCATTTGAAGGCCTTTATCAGAAATGACATATCCCAGAAACGGAAGACTACTCTGGTGAAATAAGCATTTCTCAAGTTTGGCATATAAACGGTTAGACCTGTCGGACATGGATCGGGTGAGACTGAAAATCTGGGGAAAACACCAAAATGTCATCCAGGTAGACTATGACACAAGCATAAAGTCTCTGAAGAAGTCATTAACAAATTCTTGAAAAATTGCTGGAGCATTGCAGAGTCCAAAGGGCATTACCAGATACTCAAAATGTCCGTCACGGGTATTGAAAGCTGTCTTCCACTCATCGCCTTCCCGAATACGGATGAGGTTGTATGCCCCTCGCAGATCCAGCTTGGTGAAAATGTTGGCACCCCGCAGTCGGTCAAAGAGTTCGGTGATGAGGTAACGGGTAGCGGTTTTTCACCGTGACTTTATTGAGACCGCGGTAATCTATACACGGACGGAGGGAGCCATCCTTCTTGGATACAAAGAAGAAGTCAATACCAGTGGGAGAAGTCTCAGGCACCGACAACGGGTATACTCGTTCTTGTGGAGGAGACATACAGCAGGTCAATGGGACAGTCATAGGGGCGGTGTGGAGGCAGAACCTCCGCTTGTTTTTCAGAAAAAACATCGGCGTAGTCTCGGTAGCATGCTGGAAGATTCTTCAGAGGCTTGTCAACCCGGATAGTTGGAAAGACAGATACTGTGTGAGGAACTTCTAGGCAACGAGACTGACAGTCCGGGCCCCAATGGAGAACTTCTCCCATCTTCCAATTAAGGACGGGTGCGTGGCACTGCAACCATGGAAGACCCAGCAGGAGGGACGAGGTAGAGCGTGGCAGAACCAGGAAGGACAGACTCTCCTTATGCAGAGCACCGACTTGCATGGTTATCGGCTCCGTGTGGTACTGTACAGGGTCTGAAAGGACTTGTCCACTAACCGAAGAAATAACCAGTGGTTTGTCAAGTAGAACCACTGGAATTTGGTACCGGGAGGCCAATGCAGCATCCATGAAATTCCCAGCGGAGCCGGAGTCTAAGAAAGCTGAGACCTGAGTCTGGTTACCGGAGCCAACGCGGAGAAGCACTGGAATCAACAGGCATGGAAAAGCAGGGGGACGCTTCTCTCAAGAACCCTAGGTGCTGGCGTTTCCTGGCCCTGTCCACCTCCATAGACTCCTCAGCAGGTTGTAAGACTGGAAGCTGGAAAGGTCTTTGGAAAGCTGGAGCTAGATGAGGAAGACACCGTGGACTGGAAGTTGCTCAAAACGTGACTCTTCGGCATGCTCCCTAAAACGCACATGAATCCTGGTGGCAAGGGAGATTAGACCACTCAGGGAAGATGGCAGGTCACGAGCGGCAAGAGCGTCCTTGACTTGAGAGGATAGGCCCTTCTTGAAAGCTGCAGACAAGGCCGCATCGTTCCAGGAAAGTTCCAACGCTAAGGTACGGAACTGGACCGCATATTCTCCCGCGGGGGAATTCCCCTGACGCAAATTCAATAAGGCAGACTCAGCGGAGGAGGCCCGAGCCGGTTCTTCAAATACGGACCGGAATTCAGATAAGAAGGCTGCCAGAGATGCTGCAACTGGGTCATTCCTATCCCAGAGAGGAGTAGCCCAGGCCAGGGCTTTCCCGGAGAGAAAGCTGATCATAAATGCCACCTTGGATCACTCCGAAAAGAATTGAGTCGGCATAAGTTCTATGTGCAAGGAGCACTGAGTAATAAAGCTCCTGCACATCTTAGGATCGCCATCGTACTTGCTGGGCATGGACAACCGCATTCACCGGTTCAACGGCAGGCAGATTAGTCGGTAACGGAGTCGTTGAAGCAGCCTC